>NC_090197.1:5312544-5612544 GCF_033026475.1 Channa argus
CATTTTAGTATTGGTTATATTTTTTGACATTACATTTACAGGTTTTATTTAAGAAAGACAAATCTTTGTTCATGTTCTTCACTGATGATTCAACCGGTTCTACAGAGAGCTGCCAAGCTGTAGAAGTGTTCCAACTCTGAGTCACACTGAGCAAAGTAACTTGGACTTTTACTCAACAAGGAGATCCTAAAATAGCTCATCCACACATTGCACCTCCCATCGTGGAGTAAAAAAACCAAAGTTGGCGAAAGTCAGCATGTGAACTCAATGCACACAAACATGCAGTTTACTTGTCATTTGGAATTAGTCAAAGTGTGCAGCGGTATCAGGAATCACTGTGGCCAAACGGTGAATTAATGACTTTATGAAAGAAAATGAAAAGGGCGATGTTTCCTGTCATACTCCAAATCTGTGTCAGTGGATGATGAAAGGTAGACAGTCACACAAACACTGCAAGATACTATTATTACACCCTTCATTCCCATAGTGCCAAGTAAAGAAATGAGAAGGCCTAAAAAAAAATCAAAACATTGCATTGAACAAAGATGGACAGAGAGCAGGACAGAAGGTAAAAAGAGCAAAAAAAAAGACAGAGAGCAAGTAGGTGGGGAGAAGCGGGGAAAAGCCAGTTACAGAGAGCCACACTGAAAGGGAGAGAGAAGGAAGAAAGGTGGAAAGAATGAAGCAAAAAGAGGAGAATGCATTCAGTTCTCCTGCTGCCTCCAGCAAGATGGAGCTGATTGTCAACAATAGGCCACCGCTGATGGTGCCAGTGTAACACCACCGACACGGATACATCTTACACACAGACTCACTCTTTCACCATAAACTGAACTTAAAATAAACTGCTGCACAAGCCAACGTGTGATTCTGCATTCACTCCAGACCTTAGCAGATGCAGATAAAGAAGACGCAGCAGCATGTGTGGCCTTTAATTCCATCAGAAAAACAATGTTGTATGTCCTTTTTTTGAAGGGAAACCGTAATAGCAACACTACCTAGTAAAATATTTACCACCCTCGATGGTTTTCAGAGTAGATTAAATGTGGCTTATTTGACAAAGACAAACAGAAAAGAAGTATTTAATGATAAAAGAAAAAACACAAACCTTGTTAATGGTTAATAACCTGCATATGCAAAACAAAAGGAAGGGCAGCTTTAGAGACGGGTTTAAAAAAAGGCCCAATAAAAATAATTGAAAATCAAACTATACAACTTTCAGTTCACTTCCACACTCTGTAATTCAGCATGAAAGCAATAGGCTGCTCACAAACGTGTATGATATTCTTGTATCGACCCTGCCCGTTGGCATTTTTCACATGAAGAGGCCATTACTTCCCATCAGCCACCACTACGAGAAGGGTCACTCAAAACTCAATCAGCCGAATTAGGTGAAGCATGAGGAGACACACACACACACACACACACACACCTTGATGTAGAAAATCTGCAGGTGTCTGTGCTTTTTTTTAAGGAAGCGTGTCAGGGTCCTTGTGGACACTTTGCCCCCACACATGTTCGTCTGGAGTCTGATTTACACAGACTCCATGTGAGCTATTCACAGAGATCCTGTTTGGTCTCTGGTAGATCAGTTTATCGTTATGGCTGCCTTGCTACTTTAAAGCTGATGTATAATATTAAATACAACAGTACAATCAGAAACACATCACTTGCACCAGGGTGGAGGACACTAGCTAAAAATTACCTTCCTGTACAAATAAACGCGATCATCCTTTTGAAGGGGAAAACATGGAGTCGGTGATTATGCACCGATGCACCATATTGTTCAGTAAACGAAGGGCTACATTTTGTAATGGAAAGGGAGTTTGCTCGAAGGTGGTTGGGGGCAGGTAGTGGGTTAGAGTTATGGTTATCCCAGTGATCTGAGCTTGACGTTATTGGTTTAACAGCAATTAAACAGCCTTTAGTGAGGCTTGAGTCAGACAAAAATAAATGTCATACGTCGAGATTTGTTGGACAAAAAAACACTGTTTTAACTTATTTGCAACTTGCCATTTAAATTAGTTGTTAACATATCCTGACAAGTGTCGACGACGTTTTGCGGCAGCAGCACAGTTGTGTAACTTTACTGATGCGATGTGCAGGGTGGACAAATGTCTATCAGTATAATAAACAACAAAGTCAACAGTTGCAGGCATGCTAGAACTTTCTTATTAGTGTCAATGGCAAAAGCAGCAGCTGATGGGTTGTCATTTGTTTGCAGGTATTTTGTCACAAAGCATTGGACCGACGTGGTTTTTCACCAGATGCAGCTGGAGTAAGTCAAGGAATCACCACACGGTTTACAATGTATCCTGTGGGGAACACGAATGCCAACTTTTATTTATACAGCCTAATATCACAAATCGTAAATCTGCCTCGAGGGGCTTCGCAATCTGCACAGCACACGACACCATCTGTCGTTAGGCACTCCAGCCTGATGCAGAAAATGATGCAAACCTCAGGATGAGCAGCAGAGGAAGGATCTCTCTTCCAGGACTGACAGACAGGAAATAAACGCTGTGTGTGAAGGCAAAAAGCATAAGAGAGAGAAAGAAGAAGACAAGGAAGCTGCAGCTGGGACTCAATGTGGGATTCAGTGTGGAGGTCACTAGAGGTCGACGGTGTGTGAGAGGCTCATGTTAACACCTTTATAATTATTGTGGTTGAAACACTTCATGTGGCACGTTTAGAAATGTGTCCCCTCCCTCCGATCAGCGTCCTCCCAAAGGGCTTAATACACGTCTCTGGTCTTACACTAAAATGAAACTTTAATGTTAGTGGATGCGTCGCCAGCTGTGTAGACAAATTCATTCATGATCTTTGTTTTTTCCAAATGCATCATGATTGTATACATATGCCAGCACGTGTTGTGTGTTCAAGAAGTATTTATGAAGAAGTTAGAAATTTGCAGTAGTTCTGTATTGTGTATCAGTATGCACACAAACACACACACACTTCAGTGTTTCATCTTTTCTGATGCAACATCCTGACACATGCACAGTGCCTCTCTTGGCAAAGTGTGTGCATGTATGACCATTTTCATGTGCCCTTTCTCTCTCTGTGTGTGTGTGTGTGTGTGTGTGCATCTTGTCTCTGTATGTGACTCTCACTCTGTTAGCTCACTCCTGTGCATGCCCTTGACTCACAAAGACCCAGCTGCGTGCCTGGAATACAAGGCAGGGCATGATGGGAGCAGGGGAATAGAGACTTCTCCCGTATCCAGGGGCAACACAGGTAACAGGAGGATAAGTGGCGATGACTTGGAGGATGCCTCTCCGCTCCGTTTCATAAGCCTCGGGACACGCTGGAAGACGTTCGCAGCCCCGACAGCTCTTTGAAAACTCACCGCATCAGACACTTAATGAAGAGGTCTATTTGTCTGTCAGATTTCAGCGAATCAAAAACACCCACCTCAGTGCGCGCTCTCGCTTTCAGCAGATTCTTATTCCAACCACACACACACTAACTGACTTATACTGATTAGGCCTTCTTTTTTCTGCTTGACGGTGCATTAATCAGCGAAATCACCTGCTGGCCTGATTGCTCACAGTTTAAAGCTGCAGATTCCCACCACTCCATGACACATGATTGCCCCATTGTACACAATCTGGTAATGATACAGCTTCATATTCCTTTTTGTAATACTCACTCAGCCCATAATCCTGCCTCCTGTAGTACTGAAAACCTAGCGGTATGCAGTGATTCGGTAATTGGTAGGTCGAACAGGTTAAAACAGGGACAAAAATGTGGATGGACGGTTTTTTTGCAGCCCCCTTTGAATAGTTACAAATGAGCGTGTGCTTAAGGAGAGAATTTCAACTTTGGCATCACATCAAACTTGCCTCTAATTCCATTAAAAGTAAGTTAGGGCTACTACCATAACTTCTGTGCTCTGTGAAAAGGCAAGAATAGTAACATGTTTTTTTTTTTTTTTCAGCTGGAGTTTGTGGGAAAAACTAATTTCATACATTACAATAAAGCAGTGGTGATCCCAGAGTCTAAGCCAAAATGTACGCGATATAAATCCTCTATGCTTCAGATATGGAAAATACAATAAAATACACACCTCTCTGCACATCAGTGATTTGTAGCACAATTGTCCAGACCTGCTAGCTAAACTAACACGTTGACCTCTGGTGACTCCAGCAAAGCTGGACACATCAGGCTGCTCTGCTAACTTAGTTAGCTACGTTAGCTCATGTTAAATGTCAAAGTCTACAAAAGAAGTGACATGTGATACCAGTAAAAGTTCTGTTATTCAACTCTTCACCACAATTACAGCTACACCAGCAGCAATTAGGTAACGGTATTTTGTTTATTATATTTAATAGAAGAGCAGCCTGATGATTATATTTAATAGAATATAATAAACTTTACGTTTATTCTTATTATATCTCCACTGCGTCACTTACCACTGTGTTGCTTTTGCTCTTGTTCCTCCTTTTCCTCTCCCAGAATGAGAACTCTTCTTCATTTTCACCAGCTGGTTTTCATTGTTACATTGTTTCGTCGTTTGTTTGCCACTGAATCATGCGCTACTTGCAACGGACTGAGTGTCGGGGTCCTCTTAGGGTGGTCTCCTGCTGGTGTTTTCATTGCAAACTTTGCACACAGTCAGTGCTGTACATAGTTGAACTTTTGTCAGCCCCCGGGGGCCCCCCACTGCCCTGGGGGCCCCAAGCAGCTGCCTGCCTTATCTACTGGCACAGAGCACCTCTGCATATAAATCGCTGTAAAAGTAGTTTTATTGGATGGCAAAATGTCCGACACGTTCTCAGCTGACAGCACCACATAATGATGCTTCCTGAGGCGCCAAAATTGCGTCACTTTTTTATATATTTATATTTTATATTCGACATCATTGCTTTATGGGTCACATATTGAAGTGGGTTTCTATTATACTACATAACACAAAGGGACTGGACAAAGTGACAATTTTTAACACTTCAGGAATGAGAACGGGGCTGAAATGTCCAGTGGCTCATTTAGTTTCCTTTTAATTTTCCAAAATGCATCGTATAAAGTTCAAAATACATCTATTTTAGCCATAAAGAATAAAACTGAACATTTGGAAGAACCAAATGAAATCAGTAAGAATGTTCTCTGGCTGACCTGGTGACCCCCTACTGAATGCAGCATTTTGTATTTGTGTAATCTATTAACTAACTTAAGTTTACCGCGAGGTTTTAGTGCGTAGTTCTAAACCCTGTTGTCTCTTAACATAATCTTACCCAGAAGTTGTAGCCTCCAGTCTTAATACAGTTTTTGTGCGTTTATAAAGTCGTTGCCGTTTCGTCAAACAGTGCCCAAAAATGAAGCCAAAGTCTACCTTTGCCATCAATACGATGTGCGAAAGGACTTAAAAAAGCAGTGCAATTTGTTGCCTTGACAAGCGTCATTAGCTAGAAACGTTTTTTAATTTTTATTTTTTTTATTTCCAGTCTCTAACAACACAAAAATAAAGTATCATAAAAGGCTAATTATACTTACATCCTGTCCATCCTTCAGTGCTGGTTATCAGTCATACAGAAGCATCATACATTTCGTGCAGGTGATTGCGGTGATTTGGACAAAATGCCAATTTACTCCATAGAACCATTGAGATGTAAAGTTTTTTACCTTTCAAATATGATTTTGATAAGTCTGTGAAGTAGTGGCCAACACTCAAATCTGTTAACCTCGCTCATGACCAGACAACGTGGAAAATGCCAATAAACAAGGATTCCGTGCTGTCGGCACCGGAAATTATGCAGGAAATCATTCTCAAAACATTTCCACTGTGTCCTCAGATTAAAGATAAAGAAAAACTCTCCGCCCTTTTTTCCTGTCTTCTGCAATGGATTGGGACATCAGCTACTGTCTCAGATGAAGACTTATATTTGAATTGTTCTCATCTGTCTTTTATCCCCATGTCTGAGGTTCAAATTTTATCTTCATGTGGAAGCTCATTAGTTTAATTTTCACGGAAACTGAAGAAGTCATTAATGACCCCAAGTGAACCTTTGTCTTTTTGTTCAGAAACGTACTAAGAATTTACCTCAGATGGAGTTCACTGCCCAATAAATGTAACCAATTACTCTGTCTCATATCTGAACCGGCATTAACTTAACTACACTTTAATAAGTGATGTTCACAGGTCTGTGTTCACAGATTCAGCCAAAAAAAAACTAAATACAATGAACCACCGAAGCAAGAAGCTTCGGTCTTCACCTTATCAGGAATAAAACTCTTGTGTCACCAAAGTTCCCATGTGGTGTTTTTAGTGATATGAGTTGATGTATTGCTGCTGCTTTCCACCGCTTGCTCTAACATCCAAAGGTCATCTGAAATGCATCTTAAGACACTGCTGAGTATTTTCGTGTTTGTTTTCCAGCCTTTCAAAGCGGTGGCCGAAGATATTAAATCTCATTTATCATATAAGGTTTGGCTGCCGTTTTCTTGACTTCTGTGTAAATAAAAGTGAGGAAGGTGGTGGTAAAATAAAGCTGGAGACGTGTGTAACGTTTATCTAGCATCACCTGTAACGTGTTAAAATGCAGTAGTCGTGTCGAAAAGTTTGAACTGATATAAGAAACTGTTTACACATTTGCAAAAACGTGTCTTTTCATAGCATTTTGCAAGTTTGGATTAGTTTTTTCGACCTCCTCTGCACTAAATGACCCAGTTTACCCTTAGGGATCAACAATTCATATTTATAATATGAATTAATATTATTCTATCTGCTTTTTTTTATGTTATTATGTATTTCAGTGTGGTTTGCTTGCAACAGGACTTTACTTACTGTGCATGTAAATGCATGTAAATAAATTCAAACTACTTTTTTGTGGATTTCTGTCCAATATATGGTAGAACACATAATGTATGTTTTAAAATCTCATTTTAATACTTTTACAGCAGCTCACGACACCTCGTGTCCTTCTTTAATTTCAGCGGAGCGTTTCCCAGTAAGCCTGTAAAATGTGAGTTTCCCTAAAATAAATTCGAGTAAGAAGAAAGCAAAGTAAAACTATCGCATCCACACACTGCAGTTTGGAATGTTTTTGAATATTTTTCCTACAGATATGTTCCATGACGTAACTTATTGTCGAAAGGAAAATTTTAATAATTTGTGCTTGATTATAAAGTACAGGACTAATACATGAATGGCCACGCAGGGTGTGGCAGAGCAGGAGGTGGATCAAACTAAAGGTTGCAAATTAGAGGGTCTGAAATACAAAATCAAAACGTGCAGGGATTGAGGAGGGGGACATGGGTGGAAAGTTCCGGTGATGCAAAGTTGGGATTGTGCAGAGAAAGAGAGAAAGTTCATTATCCAGTAAATGTGGCATTTTGTCTACATATAGTTTCAGATAAGACCTTTAATCAAGACACAATTAAAGCTTCTGATGTCGATGACTTGCCAATGATTTTATAAAAGAAGTACTGAAAAAAAGTGTTTTTCAATTCTGACCTTAAAGGCTGTGTGAGCTCCTTCAAATGCTGAGTGTCTCCTTCTGCAACCGACTCCCAAATCTCTAGCTGTCACTAGCTTGACAAATGTGGACTCCAGTCCTACGGCCACTTTTTATACTCAGAGGATACAAGCGGGGCCGGATTGACAAACGAGATCCATTGGGTGAGTCTAAAAAAGCTGCATCGTTTCTACCAATGCATCATCCTTTCTGGGAAAATTGATCTCGGTGTCGACAGGTTGTTCGCTGTTCTGACAGCTGAGGAGAAGAAAAGGTGGGAGGGGGTTCGGGGGTGATGGCGAGGTGACTCCTTCCCTGCAGCAGCTCAGGTGACCTTGCTGTGATCCAGCCAAGAAGTACGTATCACGGACAAAACTTATAGAAAATGAGTGGCTACAAAAAATGCTGGACAAGCTGAAGGAAGAAAAAGTCTTGGGAAACCCTGCAGAAACTGGATAAAATTACCAGCATCGATCGATGCTCACATTCTGTCTAAAATACCTAAAAACGTAACATTTTGTCATAACTGAGCACAGTGTGTGTGCACAAACAAACACGCTGATGCCAAAGATGGAAATTCCGCATAATTCTTATCAGCTCATACTTATGGATTATTTGGTGCATGCTGCACCCACTAATGGACCAGTAGGTGAACATCATCAATATGTGCCACAAGTAGCTGTAACTCTAGTGGCCAGTAGCAGAAGCAGTTGTTCGTTTCCCTAAATCTGTGACTAAAACCAACAAACCGCAGGTATAATATAGTTCTAATATTCTAATAATTTAACTCTAATAACTACTTATAATATCCACTGTGTTTTTCTGGGTGAGTGATGTGATGTATTGCAAGCTGGGGACGAAAAATACAATAAAGTACCAAATATCATAATTCCATTTGATTTCATTAACAGCTAATAAATGTGTTGACTCTCCTTTTGCTTACCTTTACTTTTAGCTTTTTAATGTTTAACCTTAATCATATTCAAAGGTATTTAAAAGTCATAAGGTTTCTTTATGAGTGGGCAGTAAACGTTTATTAAAAACTATAACTTATAACAATCTCTCCGGCCTCTTCCAGATTAAAAAATGTCATTGTCAGGTTGGGAATCCTCTACATTTCCTCGGGTGCTTTCATATCTGAATATTCAATAATTCAAAGCGACATTAAAATATCAAATGGTTATCATTAAATTATTAGACACACTAATGTGCCATTTCTTCAGCCTTATGATGGATAAAGTTGGTCTTAACTTTAACCTCCAGAAAACAAGGCCAAACGTAAGATTACACTGGAGCTGAGTATAATATCAAAGCAAAGCTGGATCAGTCCGTCAAATTTAGTTTGAAATTGCAGAGGGTTAATGAGTTATGCTGCAGCGTACACACACACACACGCACACACACACACACACACAACCTCCCCACCTGAACACGCATCCAGTCATCCTGACTAACCGGTTTGAAATTTCCTTATTTCCTGTTGCCTTCTGCTTAAATTACTTGGACTTGGACCCTGCCTGGTTCTGCTGGACTGGACCTTTATCTGTTTTCCCCTGATTAAACTCTGTTTTTTGCCTCCTGCTCTCCTTGATTCTGTCCAAGCCTGTTTTCTTAAGCTATACCTGCCAGCCTGTCTGCACATTTTGCCTCTTGGCAGCACATCCTCTTTAGAAGAAAGGGAGCATTACATTGGTACATACATTCTGTCCTAATGTTGAGCTTTATAAATTTGAGTTGTTTTTCTTATTATTATAACTATTATACCCCAGGAATTTGCAATTCAACAGTTATTTCAATGTGAATTCTGCACAACATAAGACATTATAAAAACATTCCAAAATGCATGAAAAAAAAAATCAAGCACTTTATTCCACAACAATGACAGCAATGATGACCATTTCTTTTAAGTTTTTATGTCTTTTTTTGGCCAAAGTAGGAAACGCCTCAAAGGTTGGTGGTTGGCTGTGAGCAGCAGTTGTTGTTAAGTTGGTGTCTAAACCTCTAAGAAGCTATTGTTCCCTGGAATGATTATAAGGAAAAGATGTACTGCTGCTGACCCAATAAGTTCTCTGTCATGTCGCTGTAAGTATTTTTCTATTCCTGCAGTTGGCTGTGAACATTTACTCTCCACTGAAAAGTTTATCTGTTGGCTTTGTTCATTAGTTGTGTACTCAAAGACATTGTCTGGGATTTTCTAAGATTTTTGTTATATTATTTGTCCCTGGGGCTTTGAGCCCTTTAAAGAAACGTTTAAGGTTATGAGAAAATGGGCCCTCTGAACACAGACGGGGGGAAGGACGCCTTGTGGTAAATTTACATTTGTTCTGTCGTAATGTGACACTGGTAGTTGTTGTAGGCGCCCGTTTGGTTTATTATCACTTGTTCAGATGGGTGGTTTTGCCCGGTTTTGTTAATAATTGCCCGGCAGTTAGGTGTATGTTTCCCCCGGTCTCTCCTCTATTGCGGTCAGTTTTGTTCATATTCACGTAGCCTCCTTAGTTTCTTCATGTTTTAGTTTTTCTTGCATTTAGCATTCACTCGGTTCCCCAAAGCCCTTATTATACCTGTTTTCTTAGCGCCTTGTGTTTGTGTAGTCTGTCGGTTCGCTGTGGTCACCACATCATTGCAATAACTTCCAGTTGCAATCATACCTGCTATCGCCATCTCCTCACTTGGGTCCTTCTACAAAAACCCTCACAAAACCTTGTGCCCATCCAGAAATCAGTGTTACTGAAGGTATTTGTTGCCAAACGAGTTGGAAATGTCTTCTATATTTAGCAGAAATCTATGTTGAGATCATTCTGCCGCTGAAACAAAAAGGAAATGTAGCAACTTACTCCCAAATCACAGGAATCAAGCTTTATTCATGTTGCTGTAAAGCTGTGCCTCTGAAAAAATATTTGTTTAACTAGCTCTTCATTCTGCTCATGGTCTCTGCCAATACTAGATGTGGCAGTGGCTATATTTACCTCAGTAAACCACTATAAAGTCTGATTGTCAGTTTTGTCACATACTGGCTGAGAAAAGAGAGACTCCTGCTTCTGTGGCTCTATACCTGCCAATGACATGTGCCACTAAAAACAAGCCATCGCTGTCGTGATGTGCTCTTTTCTTGTGCAGTGAGAATCAGGCCAAGGTACAGACCGAGAAATAATAAAAATAAAGAGACGAAGATGGAGCCAGAGAGGTTGGAGGGAAGTGAGAGGAGATATTTTAGATTGTGAGCGATGGTTGATAGACAGCTAGACAGAGATCAGAGAGGACAACAAATAGAAAAAGGAAAAGGCTGATAAAATAGGACATTGTTTCTTTTATCTGTTAAAGCTGTTCCCCAACTTCCACCATTATTTGTTCTTATCTTTGACCTTTTCCTCATCGTCTTCCTTCAGTCTTTATTTTGCTTGCAGGATTTCACTGCTTTGCACTTTACTGTGGTATAAATGAGATGTCAAGATTGACTTTGAACATACAGTAGACTCCGTTTGCATCTTCTTAATGATGAAAGAGTCGGAAATTTCAAATGCTTTTTAATTACCTCCTTATTTTATAATGTGCTCACCAATTTAATTGCCATCACATGGGGATTCTGCAACCCAGTCAGCCGTCCTGTTTCTACATAAATTAGTTTACAACTGGTTGAGAACCTTTTAACAAGACTGGAAGTAGGGAGTCATGAGATGGACAGAGAAGCAGCAAAAAAAAATTTTAAACTGTGGAAAATATTTGCAATTTCACTGATAATCACTGACTAGTAGACCCTGTGGTGGTGGCAGCAGCCATGACAGGAGGCAATATGTCGTTTGGTTTTGCAAATGTAGACCTGTTGATCCATCAGACTCTCATGAATATTACAGCAATGCCTTTTTCAAATTGGGCAAAAATGTCCTCCTGGACTAAAGGACACACTGATTAGATATTGGTGATTAAAGGTCGAGGTTACTGTGACCTCACGAGGGAATTTCATCACATCCAGCATGAACATTCACAAGGACTCAAAGATGAAGTGATTAGAATATCAACTTGGCCTGTTGTTGGAGTCATGCAATCTAATTCTAGTTGTTTTTGTTAATTTAAGAATTCCTCCACTTACATTTTCATAACTGTAAAACACACAGTGACGCAGGTAATATTTTTTGTTTCTACGTGTTAAATAGTCACTTATCTGGAAATTAAATTAAAAACAACACTGATAAAAAATTAATCAACCTGTGAACAAGCTTGAAGAACAGAAAGTGCACAGTGTTATTAACTCTTTAAAAGCAAAAACATGTGGGTTTGTTGTATTAAATGTACTTTGTCTCACAGAGACTCGGTAAGGCCTTAGAAATTTGCGAGAGATGAGAGGGAGTGCGAGAAGATATGGATTTAGAGGGAGAGGGATTGGGTAGTCACCTTCGTTCAGCCTCATTGGATTTTCACTTTCGGTCTACGGTGACTCTGCCAAACCAGAGCTGATCTGAACATTAAACAGCAGCACAGACACCATCAAACATCCATCTCAGTTAGGAGTCAAAACAGTGAATCTTAATTCATTGAGCTGATTTCTGATACTTGTTCTAGGCAGCTCAGACCATTTCCGCCTCTATTCAGTTATATTTTTCTTTATCTTTGAATCAAACAATTTCATACTACAACAAAAGAGGTTGTGTTCCTTAGAAATCAATAAGATACAACTTTCTAAATTATCCAGGCTCCTTTCTAAATCAAATGTTTTCTGCTTGTGTTGCACAAACTTTATAGATTTGTTTCGACGTTCCCCAGCAGCTTATACCTGAATAATATTGATGACCATTTTCAACAAACCAAATGTTGCTTAGCATGAAATGGCAGAGACTGATGAAAAGAGCCGAGAGCCAACAACCAGCAGCAGATTGTGGTCAGGAGGTGATGAAAACCAAACCAAGAACTAGAATAAATCCTGGACTTGGAGCCTTCGGGTGGACAGAAATAAAGTTAAATGACAATGATATGTTGATGATGTACCAGGCTTAGATTTTGTACTTTGATGGGTTTTTTATTTTTTCTCTTTTAGATCATTGTATTGGTCTTAATTTAAATGTGTGGATTTTGCTTATGTCGATCCAGAGCTACTTTAGCTACACAAACTCCTTAACGCAATTAATCCAACCCTGTGTCCTAAAAACGTTCCCACAATGCTAAATTCCAAACATGATTACGTTTTTGTAGCGAATGTAATAAGTTAAGTAGTTAGTTTATTATGTTCTGATGCAACGTATTTTGTGAATGACAAAAGTACGATAACGTAAGAGAAAGTTAGTTGCAGGACGGGGTTTGGAAACAATCTTCATTATGAAAGTTTTTGGGGTCTTGTCATGTCAACGTATTTTCACTATGTTCACAGGAAACGTAATCGCTTTTAAGGTTTAATTGTATTTCGTCACTTTTAGGAGACGGGGTTGAATTATCATATAGCTGTAGAAGTTGTCGCCGAAAAGGAGCTGATAAGGATGAATACTGGACTTTTCACTAACGTTAACCATATCAAGTCAATATGTCACCGTTTACAGCTCGTTGTGCCACCTGCAAGTGGTGGAATAAATGAATGAATGCACATTCAAAGCAATATGCTGCCTCAGCTGAGGTTTGAGAGATAATGTCCATCACTTGCTACATCTATGGGGAGTGTGTTTTTTTTCCATTCTGCAGTCATTATGTACATGCAGGCTGGCACAGCATATCTATTCAGCAATGATCCTATTCATAGTTAAAATTCAATTTTAAATTTTAATTCGTTGGCCACTTACAATATTTTTTTTCCCCCCCACCTGAAAACAGTCACTTTGCTGTTTAGAGCTCCTCTCAGGGCCGAACCACCAGTAAGGCATCACTTGCCACGTGTTAGTGACAGCAGAGCAGAGACATATCAGTTCTATGGCATCAAACACAATATACAGTGACACATGGCAATAAGATGACGGGACCTCAGGTTGTGGCGGTTTACTGCTGATAAGCTGAGGAGATCATAAATCAAACACTTAAGATTGGAGGAACATGAGCAAATGAAGGTGTTGGCACTTGAATAGAGGGTGAGTTTTCCCGTGGCGCCTGGAGGATCATACATGTCCACACCTGACAAATGAATTGTGACATCTCAAACACTGTTGTGTGTTGAACGTATTGGAGGGTTGTTTTTCCCTCAGAAAAATAAGTAAAAGTAAAAATAAAAAGCATCATCCACCGAGTTTCACAGTTTTCAGGCCCAAACACCAAATTGTGTTCAGCTAGATTCTGCTTGCTTTAATTATCCTTAATGTGTCTACAGCTTGTTTGGAGTCCAGATTTCCAAACTGACATAGTTTAGAACGAAACGAGTAGGTTAGGTTCAGGGAAAGATCGCAGTTTGGGTAAGAACACATTGACTAAAGTAACAATGTGAGCAATGGTGTGAAATGAGGAACAAACCAGTGAGTCCTGTTTCACTTCCTGTGTTTTGTCACCCACCGCCGCTCTCATTCATGTCATACTATATTTACTACGACTACTAGATGTCACCAATTGGCCACACGGCTTTCGGATGCTGGTAGGTAATAGGAGGCCTACTGAACCATAACTATGGCCCTAAATAATGACTCACAGCATTCAGTGACATGATTAAACCTAAAGTGGCCAGTCAGGGCAAAACCCAAGGCATACAAATCATTCCTAAAGGTCTGGCACAACTAGGACATGAACAAGAACCACTAAGTCCTCCAACTTCAACCCCCACATACAACCCACCCCTTGGATTAAAGTTTACCTGGTGGTTGGCTGTGGGTGCCCTTCTTAGAAATGGAGGACGATGGCATTTAAATGCTGTAGAGTGGGGCACCCTCTTAACTCATCACGACGTATTTGTTCCTGATTATGGCTTCGTGAAACATTTTCAATAAATACCACTGACTTATACCTGGAGACATTTGTGCACCGTACTGCATTTCGACGGCTGATCTTCCACAGTGGTTTTAATAATGGCCAGATGAGCATCTGGTATTTCCTGAACTTTATTACCTAGCATGATTGCACAAGTCATACAATTTCAAAGGGGAAATGACCTTGTATACCTGCATTACAGAAATCATCCAGTAAATTATTTTATTACCCAGACGACAGTTTGTAATTTTTAATGTGCATGACCCAAAGCAAATGGCTGACCTCTCCTGATAACACTAATAATGTCTGGAGAGCACTTTGGTCTGTGCAGCCTCTACCCACAGTCACACTGTGAACCCAGTGAAGGGAGATTTTTCTTGCATAAATCTCTTTAAAAAGGCGATTGCTGATTCACCGGTGGAATACACTGCAGAATCTACGGATTCCTGAGACAGCTGGAAATACTTTGTAAACCCCGGCACTGCCGTGGTTGTTCATCCACCATTATCTGTTTAATTAGTTTGCAGTCAAATCTCAGCGTAGAGTGAGTTGAAGCACTGGAGGAAATGACGTGTCAGAAACTCGGGTGATTTGAAAGTGTGTGTTCTTATCATTTAAGACACTGGTTAATAACATTTTTCACTTCTGGATCCTGAAGGACTGTGCACCTACACTTTTATCACAGGCTCCAGACACAAGCGCAGTAAAAAATAAAAAAAATTAAAAAAATACAGTTAGGAGTCATTTTAACCTTCATGTGTTTCTTTTGGACAATTATGAAAACATGATGATTTGCCCTTTTAATTTGAAATGAGCAAGAATCAATCTCAAAATCGATCCATTCTATAACAGGAGGGGAACAAATTGAAAGCCTACAGCTTTTATTATTTAAAATGAGCGCTAAAGACTTAGAAAACATGTGCGGATCATAATATTCATTTTTATCATCATTAGTAATTTGTTTTATTTTTGAAATGTGGGACCATGAATTTCTAGGGAACCTCAATAAAATCCATGCTAGGAAATGTTCAAGCAACATAATTAGTATAGTAAGTCATTTGACTGGACATTAGGCAACTGAACACATGGTTTGGGAAGTGACTTAGGTTTTCCAATTACAATAAACTTATAGTAAATGTTTATTCAATTACTATGATAGAATACAATTAATATTGTAGAAAAAAATGACTTAGGGGAATGACATAAATGATTTATGAAATTCAACTAAAACAAATCTTTGTATTTACAATTTCTTATTCTTCCTCAACTCTCAAGATCTTTGAAAGCCATACAGATGTAATTTCTTCTGATGATCGAAACTTTGCAGTTTGTTTTGCCACATCTTTATTAAAATGTGTTGTTGTCTCTCTGTCTTGACAAATGCAGGAATCAAGTCAGCCAAAAGCTCAAGGAAGGAAGAAACCGAATTAGAAATTATTTAGGACCTAACCTAACCTGATGTCTTTGTGCCTAACAAGCGCTGTGTTTGCACACTTTAAATTCACTGTGTTTAGACAGAAATATAATGTTGAACTGGCTGTTTGTTCCCATAGTAAGAAACAGTATTTTACTGAGTAGCACGGGGGGGGGGGGGGGGCATTAATTTTAACAAACTGTCCTCTTGGTCATATGAGAGCGTAGGGACAAACAACTTATATGGCTGCTGAGGACTTGTTGGTTGATTGAGCTTCCTCTCCAATATTGATCTTCTCTGATTGGCCAGTGGGGCGAGCCTCACTCAGAAGCCTTTAGAAGGAAATTTCTCTGCATTTGTCAAAGACTTCCACTCCGGTCTGGGTTATGGAGCATTTTTTGACCAAAATAAAGGAAAAGTGCAGTGAAAATGATCACTAGGCCGCTGCAGATGCAGAATATGTTTTTTATTTCTTCTGATCCCTGAATTTTCCCTTTAGGAATCAATCTACAAATTACAAAAGAAATAAGTAAACATTTCTCTACATTTCTCTAGCTCCTTGCAAAATGATTTATTATGCACTTGTAACAGAATTTTACAATATTTTATATGGGTGAAATAGTTTTTAGCTCTCGCATTTGTTTGGAAGATGTGCTTTAAAATTTCACATCATAAGGTAAAGAAATGGAGAGTGTTGTGCGACTGGCCTAAAATGAAAGCAGAGATACAACAAATGTCATGGCAGCAGTTTTGCTTTTACTGCAACACAATAAGGCACACAAGGCGGCTTGGAAACCAGAAATCTTAGCACAGTTAGTCATTTCTATTGATCAATAAAGCTCTCTAGCTGCTGCAGATATATTGTTACGGCCATTGTGCGTTATGGTGCAATAAAGACCTTTTAAACTTGGCAGTAAAGATAATAATCCCCCACTGACCAGAGGAGGGCAGCCTGGTGAGAGTTCAAGCTCTTCATCAGCTCCTCGCTGACCTGTGGGTGACCGCACGAAGCTGCAAATACTGTGTATGCTCAGAATACTCATATGTGACGTGCACCTACAAATACCTGTAATTGGAATCCTGTCATGAATCACTTCCTCATACACGGTCACGTAAAAAAAAATGGCCTCTCATGCATCATACTTATCTTCATCATACACCCATCCAATTGAAAACCCTATATTGCACTGAGCTCAGTCTGACCCTCGCCTCCCAGCGTTTCTGTGAAAGCTTTGAGCTGATTTAACATTGATGGAAGTATCATGCAGCTGATGGAGTGCACTGGACTGAGATGTAATGCAAATGTACCATGAATGATCCATCTCTAATTACAGTGAGGCGAAGAGAATGGAACGCAGTGACAGACAGGCACACACACCGACTCGATTCCTCATTTTCTTATTGTTTGTTTGTCATCTGTTGGAGTGTTACTGGTTTCAGTCCTTCCACCACATGTTGAAAATTGGCTGCAGGTATTTGCTTTTATAGAGCAACAAGAGTGTTAGTGAAGTCCAAAAATGGTGCTGGATGATGTTTTGCGGCTCACAGCTGGTGTTCCAGTTCAACCCAAAGGTGCCGCATAAGGTTGGGGTCAGGGCTCTGTGCAGGCCTGTCAACAAAGCCTGCATTAAACTGGAAAAACAGTTTCTTTAAGGTAGACTGGCTGGGGACCTGCCGAAAACAGCAGAAAACGGCTGATATTGGCTCAAGCACCACATGGACCCTTGACAGGCATGAATGGATTACTGAACGGGCTTATTAGAGACAGGCTCAGGGGCAGAGAGGTCGAGGGGCCGGGGCCTCAATCGGATACCAAAAAAAGGTGAGAAACATCCAAATGTTTATACAAAATTTAAACACAAACGTCCTAAAAGGTATCTAAACATGGACATGAAACATCTGGAAGCTGTGAAAAAATGTCAAATGAAATGGCAAAAAACTAAGAACTCCTAAAAAAAACACACGCAAAATGATCACAAATGCTATGAGACTCAAAACCACCAAAAACAGAATAAGCCGTTTAGATGATGATTGGTGGACAGAGGGAAAGTCATCATAAAGCTTCTCAACTTATGAGCTGCTGCCAAATTCATTCATTTTTCCTGCTCATTCGCACCACAGCTGATTATCACGATTACCTGTGTTTTTGCCAACAATACTTTTCAAAAGAACAATAATTTTTGGACTGGGACAGATTGGCCATTAATTTGGCCTTTGACTCAGTGCTGGTTGGTCTGGAATCGGCCAGAAAACATCCCTCAGCTCCTAATGTCACGTCTTTCAGAACTTTAGGGAGAAAGGCAAAGGACTGAGCTAAATGTACTTCTTTATGGAAATGAAGTGTGGGTCCGTTAAGGGGGGCAGATGATGTGTACAGCACTTCACTGTTCCCTCCAGCAGAGGGTGCCAGATGTAGAGCTTTTTCTCAGTTGGAGAAGGAGAGAGACCAGTCCTTCTCCTGCACCGCCTGTGGGGCTACCTGCCTGAGTGACTTACTCACTGCTCAGCCTGACCTAATAAATCACATTACCAGGGCCAGCAGTGTAATCACTGACCAGCTGTCATGTGTCCCCTTTTTTTTTTTTTTAACTCTGTGGAATGTGGACTGTAGAGTGGAATCGCGTGAGTTATGAGGGAGCAAAAAAGAGATGGTGCCACATCAGCTCCGCAACATATGATGACTGTGACCTGCAGCAACTTAGTCATATCTCATAAAACTTAAATACATACAGAATTCGAAGATGTGCAACTGTCATCAACCCATATTTTATTCACAATAGAACATAAACAACACATCAGATGTTGACACTGAGACATTTTTCCATTTCATGGAAAAGATTTGCTCATTTTGAATTCGATGGCAGCAACTCAAAAAAGGTTGTAACAGAAGCAACAAAAAAAACAAAAAAAAAACAAGAAGTCCCGGTATGTTTTCATTTCTTACTTCCTGTCTTGGACTTTTATTTTGTGACACTTAAGCCCCTGTTCCTGTTAGTCTTTTGATTTGATTTTGGTCTTCTCTTTGTTTCTGTCTAGATGTCCCTGCTAAGTTTCTGATTTAGCATTTGTTTGTCTATGTTAGACTGTTTTTGTTTCAGGCATTAGTTTTGGTTATTTTTTGTCCCCTTAAATTGTTTCTGTTAAGACACGTTTTCCCTGTCTAGTAGTCCTGGTTTAGCTTTTGGTTTAGTTGTTTAATCATCCCGGGCTGTTGATCTCTGTTCCAGAACCCAGTTTAGTACATAGAGGTTTTAGAGCAACATGTGCTCCCACGTCTCTTTCAGGGAAGAACTTGCATATATTCCGCAAGACGATGCTAAACCAAATACTGCATCCACCACAACAGCGTGGCTTCACAGGAGAAGAGTCCAGGTGTTGAACTGGCCTGTCTGCAGTCCAGACCTTTCACCAATAGAAAACATTTGATGCATCGTAAAACGTAAAAACCAGCAACAAAGGCCCAGAACTGTTGAGCAGCTAAAATCCTGCATCAGACAAGAATGTGACAAGATTCCTGTCCCAAACTCCAGCGACAGGTTTCATCATTTCCCAGATGTTTACAGAAGAGCAGGATGCTACACAATGATACATTTTTGAGATGAGTTGCTGCCATCAAATTCAAAATTAAGCTCATATTTTGCATGAAATGATACAATCACTCGTTTTCAACAAGATATGTTGTTTATGTTCTATTGTGAATAAAATATGGGTTGATGAGATTTGCAAATGATTGCATTCTGTTTTTATGTAGGATTTACACATCGTCCCAACTTGTTTTGAAGTGGGGTTGTATAAAGTACCAGAAAATGTGTTACTTTCCACTGCTGTGATGAAAATTTAGAAACAACTGTTTAAGGCAGCAGATGAACCTTCTTTTTTTAAAGAAGTAGTTAGGATTGTCTAGTATTTCAGTATTTGTTGGGCTTTTGAGATCTGGTTTTAAACTCCTTTATTTTAGTACAGGCTTCAAAAGACTCAGCGGCCTGATACCTGCAGAAGAAGATGCTTACACTGGTAGAAAAGGAGGAGAGGGCCTACTGTAAGGTTACTGGGTTTATTTTTGAAGCTACCAATCTATCTTTACTTTATCTTAGCGCATATTTTTTATTTTTTTTTTGCTTGCTGGTACACAGTGCTTTAGTTCATTTTCCACAGCAGTAAAGTGTGTACAGCACAAATACAGTGTGAGTAAAAAGCCAGTGCAACAGTGTGACTCACTGATGTGTTTTAACAGGAATTGGACAACAGATGTACGAACTTCTGGATGCAAACGATGCTTGTTATGTGTCATTAGTAATGTTCCTTCAGTGTGAGTCAGGAAAGAAAGCGAGTGGATTCTCTTGCTTTGTCTACAGAGGGGTTCATTAAAATGGTTGTGAGGCTCCTCAACAAAACCATGTACAGTTCAGAGAATTAGAAGATTCTTCACGGAAAATGTGAGTCACATTATTAAATTCATTGCATCTCTCTGGGCTTCATGATCCAAAAACAATCATCCATCCTCATATTTGACTTCCAGTGTAAAGGGTCACATTCAGAAAAGTCAGATTTAAACCAAAGAAACATGATTACCAGGATTTCAGAACTACTTGTTGACTGATTGGATAATTATTCAATTCATTAAAGATATTGATAAATAATAAATTGATATTGAACAGGAGCTATTTTAAGTTGGAAAATCTAAAAAAGTGACCAGTAAAAGCTCAGGGTGTCTTGTTTTTGTTCAGTCACGACGACGGTTTTGGCTGATGCCTCAATTTAACAGAGAAATCTCTATCATGCGCCCTGAAAAGACATTTGTCGCAGACAGACGCCCGCTGAGCTCTGCCTCAAGATCGTGTAGAGGGAAGCATGCCTGGCATCGCAAGGCCTTTATTAAGCTGCTGTCTTTTTTTTTCCAATTTACTTTTATCCATAACTGGTGCTTAAAATATGCAGAAAAGTCAAACTAGTGTGGGACTTTAAGGACCTTGAAGAGAGAAGGACAATAAAGGTGCTTTATTCTAATCTCATGGTGTGGTAATAAAATCGTAGCTGGCTGCCTCATCTTGGCCTCTGCAGGAAGACGAGAGGAAGATGGAGAGTGGACTAGCATGGCTGTACACTGCGAGGACCAGTTTGATCTTCAGGCCAAGGGAGTGAGGACATTTTGGCAGTTTTTCAAAGGGCTGAAGGTTTAAGACCTGGCTGTAACACTGGGTTCGAAATAGAGTTGGGCTTTGGTATCTAGTTAGGATGGTTAAGGTTTGGGCAAAGAGTTTGGAGACTGCTTTGTTTCACAGAGTGTTCTCACAAAGATAGAAGTGTGTGTGTGTGTGTGTGTGTGTGTGTGTGTGTGTGTGTGTGTGTGTGAGAGAGAGAGAGTTTAGCACTGGTTGATGATAACCAGCAGGAGATCCAGCACCCCATCTGAGCCCGACTCTATCGGAGAGAGGAGAGGAGACAAGCAGCAATGAGGACGACGCGGGGGGGTGAAAATGTGATTCTGTATTTGTGTGTGTGTGTGTGTGTGTTTGTTTTGGCAGATTGTGGGAAATGAACGTGTTTTCCAAAATAACTGTCAAAATAACTTTGCTTTTGCCGTGTCGCATCATATCGCATTGTTTTGTATCTGCATTACCCGATTAGACTCTATGACTGCCTCAGGGAGGTCTTAGTGGTGGGTGGGTCCCAAAAAACAGGACTTTCCCAGCGGACAGCCAGTCACGTGATGCACTTTGAATCTCATATTTTTAATGTTTGTAGCCATAAACACGTGTGAAACCCAGCGGCCATTTTAGCTCCAATGCAAACAACTGTTTTGTTGTCTGACACCAAAAGAGGTGGGATTCCAGCGGACGCCTGCCTCCCTACATGGCGGCGCTATTTCAACAGTTCGATGGGTCCTTGCAGAGGGTAGGAACAAACTGTCCATGAAGTCACATTTTGGAAACTTGTTAACTGGAGCATGTTTTTGGAGGTATTTTCTGAAATGGCTTTTCCCGGAAACTGGGCCTTCACCAAGTCACTAACAATAACTAGCAAAGTTTACTGCTAAAGTGGCAGAACAACAACTAACCTATGATCACAGACGTCGAGGAAAAAAAAATGGTGGGGGACGATTTTTTTTTTTAAGCCCATTTGTTCATTTGAGATGAAGGACTTGCACTTGTATTTCCCTTTGCAGCAGGACCATCTGAAGGATAAAAGAAATACGGAAATGAGGAAAGAAAGAAATACTTGTCCTTTAAAAATATTCCATTTGAGTGGGCAGCCAGAAATAATGCCACAGCAGAAGTAATAATTACACCCACGATGAACATACGCACACAACAAAGTATTGATTTTAGAAGACAAACTTCATGTTCTCTAGCCATTTTACTGACAGATAAAGATTTCAAAGTACTACTAGGAAGCTAAGGCAACATTTAATCAATACTCCTCCAAGTTTGCAACAATGCTCGATTGTCCAAAAGTGGCTGAGAATGAAACGGTTTTTGCGATGAGCCTTCATTCCAGCCTTCTTATTCTCTTCAGTGAAGTTCAAGAACTGCTGGAAAACACACGTGAAGCAGATGTAACTAATTTACCATCTCTAACTAATGAACGTTCCCTTTTTAATTAATGATCTCAAAGGCCAAGTCTGCCTTTTAGGTGTCTGACACTGCCATACATCACTGCAGCAATTAAAACATGTTAATTAATGGATGAGTTTTATAACAGGGTCATTAAACGTCCTCAGCGTAACCAGTGAGAACAAATGGTATAAATATTTCCCAGTTTTATCTTGTGTTTGTGTGCTAAAGGACGTAAAGGTCATGATTAGAGAGCCACCTTAAACCCAGCATATTGTACATGATTCCCCCCCCACCCGCCCACCCGGAGCTCCAGATGGTGGGAGCTCGTAGTTGGTCCTCAAGCTTAAAGTGTTTTGGGACTCTCTGCAGCACAGGACAAAAGCTGCAAACCTGCAAAACACTCGCTTCACTGTCATTAAATAAAGCAGACTGATCATGACTCTGCTCTTGATATGTATGAGGTATTTTGTTTAATCGTTAATTATTCATTGTTATTTTCTTATCCAGCAGAAGTCAGGGGAGCAGCTTGTAAACAACCCGAGGCAAATTAAAAGGGTCGTGAAACTAATTAAATGATGCCAAAATATTAAGTTGACTTTACTTGTTTACTTATTTCCTTATATTACATTTTTTGTAAATGGTGATGATTTGTATTTTATTAAATTAACGTTTTGTGCTTAAGTATTTGCAGTTTTTTTTTAATTGATTGATGGTTGGACTGTATCTAGGCCAGTTCAGCACCCAGACTCTTTTATTACCGAGCCATGTTGCTGTAATACATGTAGAGTGTGGTTTAATGTTGAATTACTTAAATAAGTAGGATCTTCTCTGAAGCACACGTAATCTGGATGCCTGTATATGCTGCTCCAACACCTGTATATATCGTAGATTTTAAAATGTGTGCTGATAACATGATGTAGTCCCTGTTCCCTTTAGAAGGGAGGATGCAGCATCCATGATTTCCAAAAAGAATTGCTTTTCAATGGTTAACCCACAGGACACTCTTCATCTTCAGCTCCATTTTCAATTATATACTTATATTATACTGGTCTTTGGCTCAGAGAACGTGATGTGGTTTCTAGGTCTTGCTTATGTGTGCTTGCTTCATTGCATGGCAGAGTTTTCTGTGGATGTAGCGACAAACTTTGGGCCCTAATTCTTTAGGGGCCAGGAATACTTCTGAAAATCCATCGCCGGTGACCAAAGATCACGGGCGTAAATAATATATTCCCTGGATTCTCTGAATGCTTTGTTGGTAATATGAACCATATATGATGAAATGCTCAAATGCTTTGCTATTTTAAGATGAGAAGCATTAATATTACATTATTCTCAAGTATTATTTTGAGAGAGCGACAAACACTGCATCCTTACTTCTGAAGGCGTCTCTGGGATGCTTCTTTTCATACCCAATCTATTTTCTAAAAATAATTCTGTGACTTCCGTCTTAGGAAATAACGAAGGAAGATCGTGTGGGTTGAAGTTGACCTTTTGAAACAGCAAAAACAGTCTCGCCATATCACAATATTTATTATAAAAGGACTTGAGGAGCAACACACTCGAATAAAGTCAAACCTTTTACCTGTCCCGTTATTGAAACATTAATGCACAATAAAAAATAAAAAAATAAAAATGTTGATGAACCGCATTTTTACCATTGCAAATAAATAATATGAGATATTAAACATCACGAGTAATAATTAATATTGCTGGCCTTTGCTGTAGTAAGGTCAGACGCGTGACATTAAATTACACCGGTGATTAATGATGAGCGTGTGCTGTAGCTGACACGTGTGCTTTGTCTTGGTGAGACTGGGCACAGGCAGTGATTAGATAGGAAGTTTGCTGCCAGCTAGTGGTGACATACAGCCATTACTCCTTTATTTCACTGCCTTCTCATTCTTTTAAATCTTAGACGATAATATTCATTCTAATTGTGCAGCAGACACACACACACACACACACTGACTTGCACTGAGGTGTCCAGACACTAAGTCATGGATAACCAGTTATTATAAAAAGCAGTGGCATTATATAAGATGCATCATGCAGACAGCTGCATGCATTACTTTAAGCATTTACATAAGTCACAAGATCTCATAAGTTTGAGTTCCGACAACACACACTCGAGGTCCAGCCTCCGGTCCAGCAGTCTGTCACAGATGCCTGAGCTCAGTGGCTGAAGGGTAAAAAAACAGTCTGACGCTCAGACATTCAGTTTCTCATGTGGCTGAGCAGGAGGCCCTATAAATGGGTCAGAAGCATCATAAACCTGCGTGCGCACACACACACACACACACACACACACTCACACACACACACACACCCCGTGGAGCAGTCATATTTTAGTATTCATGGGTCACATTTCAATTTTCCCATTTAATGGGTCAATTTTCTTTGGATGTGGTGTTAGGAGATGAAACCGATTTTGCATGAATATTAGTTTGAATAAAAAAAAACTTGTTTTTATTAATTTTGACAGGATGTCGACATCATAAAATGGAACTCATCATGTGCTGTATTTACAAGCTTAACTCTTTCCTTTGTTAACGTGCCTGAATAACCATGTGAATCGAATATAATTCTGTCATTTGAGTGTGTGTGTGTGTGTGTGTGTGTGTGTGTGTGGTAAATATAGTCGGCATGGAGAGGAGGGAGTTGCTTCAGAGCTCCATGTCCCTTCGGGACTTGGCATTGTCTGCCGAACCACCGTGGCTCCCAGCGTCTCTCACAGGGAGCAGCGAGGCCGAGCAGGCCGATGTTTATCTTCTCTCGTGTTTTGACTTCTCTCTCTCTCTGTAAAATCAAAAAACGTCTCCTTATATATAAAACCAAGAACATCTGTTTGCTCCTTTGTTTGTTGGGACGTGACGACGTCTGAGGAGACAGACTAGCAGGTCAACGTTGGAATGGGAAGGCATCACTTTATTGCTTGTTTGAAGTGGTAGAGTTAACCGCACAGGGTTTTATAGGCTTCTTTTTTAATCTGGGTTTATAATGTTGAGAGGTTTATTTGAAATACTGTTAGCTGTTGACTCTAAATTGCCTGTAGGTGTTAATGGTTGTCTGGCTCTACGTGCCAGCACTGCGACAGCCTGGCACCTGTACAGGTCGCACCTCAACTCCACTAATTAATTACAGCTCCCAGTTTAAGCTCTTTGGCATCCACGTATCACACGCTCTCACATGGACAATGAAAGGAATCTTTGGTTAAGGAGGCACAACGGTGACCGATCGACTTTACTTTAGGGCTTGTGTGGTGAGTAACATAGGAGAACCTCTCACCCTTCCTCTTTGCCCTGTGCACCTCCCATTTCCAGTACACCTGTCAGGTGCAGAAGTTCTCTGACGACTCTCCGGTGGTGACGTACAGAGGATTTGGCTAAAACCAAAGAGATGGTCGTCGACTTCAGGAGGACTAGGAGCAGAGTCAACACCATCCCCATTCTGGGTCCTGACTCGCTGCTGACAAAAAGCTGCTGCTCTGCAAAATGTATAAAAGCAGCGGAGAGAATCATCTGCCTACCGTGGAAAACACCTATACCTCCGGCTGTCTGCGGAAAGTATCTAGTACAATCAAAGACTTCTATGACCCCGCCTACCTTTGGGTATGTGATATACAGTAGGTCCATTAAACCCCAAACAACAAGACTGATAAACAGTTTCTACCCATAAACACATTATTTATGTATTGAATTCACACACTGTGTAGCTATATACATATACATATACATATATATATATATATATATATACATATATATATATATATATATATATATATATATATATACAAATTATATTTTTATAATTATTTATTGACCCTTCATTTATTCTGCACCTGTAATGACTCACATTCTAATTCATTTTATTCTTTTACTCTCCCATAAGCAGTGACAATACTAAGGCTTTAACTAATGTACAATCAATAACGCTCTGTTATTTTAACTTTAACTTATATTAACCTTTTACCTTTTTGTCATGTTGTAGTTACATTTTCCAAGCATTGATTCGTTGGTGCATTAGAATTTTGCTTTAAACATCGTGCAATGATGACAAAGGTAACTTCGTTTAAAACTTAACTTCAAACTTCATCTCACTCAACATCACCTAAAACTTGATGTAACATTCAGTTTTAAATAAGTTAACTTATTATAAACTTATCCTCCATTAGTGACCCGTGTCGTCGACGTTACTTTAAAGTTGAATCTAATTCAGCTCTGACCTGCGACACTGGTTCTTCGGGTGGTCTGAGCGATGAGGTGGAACTCCCCTCTGATTCAGTAACTAACAGGTGGTAATATTCAGGCAGCAGAGAGGAAGAAATGTCTTTTTTTAATGGGTTTGCGAAAAATGCTGGTTCTCCCCTAAAAATCCCTGCTTCTCTGGCGTCACATGTAAATAACAGCAACGGCAGTAGCTTTATACTGAAGTTGAACTGCGGGAAAGAATTGTGTTTTCCGTTTATCACAGCTGCTAGACGTCATCAAAAGGTGAGACACGTTTCTTGTTCGGTTCTTTTATCTGAGACTTGCTGGATGAATTGTGACTGTCTACATCCATCTGCACCATTTCACCTTGTTTCTGCAGCTGCTTTCCTCCGAAATAAAATGGGTCATTTGTTATACTGACAAACAATATCAGGAGAAAGCCAATCAAAGTTCTTGCTCCAGATGTGAGTCAAAGTTTGCTCTACTGCCACCATCTGATTGTGCGAAACTGTTGCATCAGAAAAGTTTGGTTTAAGTACTTTTCCCTTCTGGTAGGTTTCCACAGACTGAATCTGATGGAGCCGATGCGTTTGTCACCAAACATGACTTGTGAAAAAAGTGCCTCTGGATTGCCGGGGTGTGACTGTTACTGCTAACGCTCCAGAGTCGTGGAGAACACTTAAGGACAGAGGACAGGGGTCAGTGTCACGCCTTATGTAACTGTGGACACGTCACTGCGCCTCATCGCAGCCTCCAGTCTGATCGCCGACATATTTCTCTTCAAGAGTTTGCGAGCTCTCGGACAGCGGCAGCCTGAGGCGGAAGCTGCTGTGCATATGTGACAGCGTTTCTGCAGAGGAAGGAGCAGTTATTTCACCGGGTGCATTTTCACTTCTTCATCCCCCCCCCCCCCCCCCCCCCCACCCCACTTTTCACAGTAACACTCGCACTGACTCTTGTTCATGCTGCTTTATGCGTGAGGCTCCAGCTATGTCCTGTGATGGGAATAAATTACAGGGATCCTCACTGTTGTTCCTGCAGAGACCTTTCCTGCTGCGATATACCGTAGCCCATGGAAGTCGGACGGATTAAGAGAAAGAGGAACAGGGAAAAGGAAAGACACGCAGTAATGCCTCTTTAGAATGTGTAAAAAGGAATAAAAACATAATGCAGTGAGTTACAAATTTCATCAACTCATATTTTATTCACAGTATAACATAAACAACATATCAGATGTTGAAACAGGATGTTGTTTACCATTGTGTAGCGTCCCCTCTTCTTTTAACAACTGTCTGTAAATGTCTGGGAACTGAAGAGACCAGTTGCTGGAGTTTTAGGAGAGGAAAGTTGTCCCATTCTTGATGCAGGATTCTAGCTGCTCTACAGTTCTGGGCTTTTGTTGCTGGATTTTTTGTTTTATGATGCATCAAATGTTTTCTATTGGTGAAAGGTCTGGACTGCAGGTTGGCCAGTTCAACACCTGGACTCTTCTCCTGTGAAGCCATGCTGTTGTGGTGGATGCAGTATGTGGTTTAGCATTGTTTTGCTAAAATATGCAAAGCCTTCCCCAAAACGTCCCCAGACGTTGTCTGGATGGGAGCACATGTTGCTCTAAAACCTTTATCTACCATCTAAAAAAACAAGGTGGATGGTCCCTCTCCTCTTTAGTCTGCAGGACACAATGTCCATGGTTTCCAAAAAGAATTTCACATTTTGATTTATCAGTTTTCCATTTTGCCTCAGACCATTTCAAATGAACTTTGACCCAGAGAACATGGGGGTGTTTCAGGAACATGTTCACATATGGCTTCTTGTTTGCAGGATACAGCTTTAACTTACATTTGTGGATTTTGCAGCAAATTGTGTTCACAGTGTTTCCTGCTCACATCTTTTGGTTCATAGTTTCATCTACAAACCCCAAGTTTCTTTCTGTAGAGTGTATTTTGTTTCCTGATTTCTCCTGTATATTCATGTTCAGTATTTCTACTTTTCTTTTCTTTTCATATTTCTCTAGTTTATATATTTCTATGAATGGTTAGATTCTTCGGTTCTCATATCAAGCCCGCGTGCTCACTCTTTGGTTTTATAGCCTCGTCCTCGTTAATTTCCTCAATGTTTTGTCCTCATGTTCAGATTCTTAGTTTCTCTAGCTCTGGTTTATAGTTATTTTCTAGTTCATGTATTAATGCTCATAGTCTTAGCTTCACCATCCTGGTTCATTTGAATTTCCTATTCAGATTCTATGGTTCGCCAGCTCCGCCGCTTGGATAATCTCTCAGTTTGTGTCTGTGCCTGCATTAGATTTGTGTCTTGATATGTACCTTAGCCTTCTGTAATCGTGCCAGTTTTTTGTCCTCCTCTTGAAATGAATTTTAGTTTGTTTGTCCTTGTCTTTTATTTCCCCTGTATTTTTTAATGCAGTTAAATGCCTTCGCCACACTCCCTCCCATCATTTTGCACTTTGGTCCACACTTACACAAAACACACTTACACGGCCCATCATTCATATATCACGTTTTCATTCAAAGTCATCTTATCTTGTTTTGACTAGAGAGAATATTGGGACATATAATAACTGTCTTGAGGCCATTCTGCTAATGTTGGAATCAATTTTCCTGAAGGTTTAGCCTCCGCCTCGTTTCAGCATTTGTGCTTCCTCTCTCTTGGCAGCCAGTCACTTATTCTTCTTATTAGTCCGTGTGCAGATACAAACACGCATTCTGTCCTCTGTCCTTGTTCACTTCTCTTTCGTCCTCTCTCCTGTCCTTCGCCCTACAGCCACGATCATAATTGGTCCAGAGATCTACAACACGGTATCGACAGGTCACGCAGCCACGATAATGCACATGCTGACACGCATACTTTTCAAGGACAGTTCGACTTTACACATGACACGTGTCTGTATCCATAAAGTATGTTCCAGAGTAAATCTACCTCCGCACTTTTACTAGTGCTTGTCTACAGGGCTTTCCATGACACTATCAATCTGTTTAAGTTTTGTTCAAACTTAAACACTTGTCACTTTGAGACAAGTGTTTGATGAAGTAGAATGGAGTTGGACAGGGTGGTGGACAGTACAACAACACAGGAGACCATGGTTTGACTCTGGTGCAAGACGTCGTAGGCTTTAATTATGATTGTAGCACATAGTAGACGTGGTTACTATAATAAAGTCCGTGTGCCGTCATCACTTTGTAGCATTTGGGTTTTATGTAATTTATCTCGTCACGTAACCTCACCCTGAAGTGTTGTCTCTGCCTAGAGCAGTTTGTGTATATATAAAGTCGTTCCTGTGGCGTCAGTATGATAAGCCAACGCATGTAGAAAAGCAGAGAAATTCGATGCCTTGGGATGTGTCATTATCTGATGCCCTGGCATGAGAACATTTTGCGTATTCACACTCCCTTAGCCGTGTCAGCTTCATTGTACAGTCACCGGCCACTTAAATGTTGCAAGTGTCTGAATATCAATGTTAGTTTCTTAACTTTTATTGTCTCGCAGCAACCCTGTCACCTAATATTGCATTTTTAAACTGCAAATGCAAATATGTTCTGTGTGGAATGTAATTCCAACTGGATTAAATGTCCTATTAATATGTTGAGATGTTGACAGTTTATGGACAATAAATGGCCAGTTGCACATGTGTTTTTACAGATCGTACCCCCCTCCAAAGTATTGGAACAATGAGGCAAGTTACTTTATTTTGGCTGTAGACTGAAAACATTTGGGTTGGACATAAAAAGATGAATATGAGACGGGATCAACATTTCAGCTTTTATTTCTAGGTATTTACATCTGGATACAACGTAGATGATAGCACCTTCTTTTTGAACCCACCCAAACATATTGGAGACAGGTGTGTTTTGTTGCCCAGGTGTGTCCGATGAAATGATTAGTCAGACCAAGCAATTGTGAAGTTGAGATGAGATGTAAAATCAATCACAACTGGATTATACTGAGGAAGAAACAAAGCACTGGTGTATAACAGACATCAAACAGGTAGAACAGATGTCAAACAGGTAGACAAAGGACCACAAGAGCAGTGGACGACAGAAACATTGTGAGACCTGTAAAAAACAAAAGAGACCCGAAAACAACCTGGTGACATCAACAACAACCTCCATAGTGCAGGAGCGAAGGTATCACAGTCTGCTGTTCACAGAAGAATTCTTGAACAAAAGAACAGAGGCTACACCTGAAGATGCAAAGCACTGCATGGACTCAAGAGGCAAAGACAAACCTTTACCAAAGAGGATCTGGAGGATCTGTTCACGATCCCAAACATCCAAGCTCATCTGTGAAACACAGTGGGGGTAATGTCATGGCTTGTGCTTGAATGGTTTCTTCTGGGACAAGCTCATTAATCTTCAGTGATGTATCACATGATGGCAGCAGCACAATGAACTCAGAAGTTTACAGAAACATTTCCAGCCAACTCAAAGAAAGATGCAACCAAACTGACTGGAACATCAAGTAGTTTTATTAAGAGTTCACATTTAAACAAATACTGACCAAACTACTTCAAAGAGATGTAACAGTTTTGGGTTTAATAGTAAAACACACATAATAAATTCATTCATTCCTCCTCCTCCTCTTCCTCCCACCTTCCTTCCTCTTGTTTGTCCTGACTGTGCTTCCAAGATGCTGACCCTCCTGTCTCAGACTGTTGAGGCAGCAAAATCCCTCTCTTTTCTCCTTCAGTCAATCTGCCTCAGTCATCCATCCCTCCCCTTGATCCTTGTCTATCCTGCAGCTTATAGCCTGGTTGACTTTGTTAGGCAGTTCAGGAAAGACAGTGTGCATCTGTTTTACACAGGAGGAGGATGTGAAGCCTGTTTCAACATCTGTGTCTCTTTTTAGTTTAGTTCTCAAATATTAGTATTATGTCGATGCCACCGGACCTTGACTTCTAACCAGCTCTGCTTCCTTTCACCTTTTTCTGATTCAGTTTCCTCTGTCCTTCTTTCCTCCCATCTGTCGTTTCCTTTCCTTTCTTTTTCGTCTTCTCCATCTCAAACCCTTCAGTGTCTGCTTTTTCCTTCTGCCTGTGTTTTTTCCTATTTTAACCTCCTGCTTCCTTCGCTTCTTCACCTTCCTGCTCCTCATTCTCTCCCTTCCTACCCATCCCTCACTGACTCTATCACCCTCACCCCCTCCTGTTTCCCCTCTCTCATCTGCACCCATCTCACTCACCTCCTCTCTTTTAATCACATCATCTCACTGTCAGACCTCTCCTCTGATTTAAAAGCATATATTTTCTGTAATCTCCTTTGCCGCTGCCTTCACCTCTCGCTCCCCATGGAATTTCTCTGAAATCACCGTTGTCACAGCAACCTGATAATGACTCCAAACCTATTCATAACAAGCTTTCGCTGAAGCAGAAGCTGTGGTTTTCTCTTCTATAATACATTGTTCTTTCAAAACCTGCTGTTGTCGTGGCTGTAGATCAGTGGGTAAAGTCGAACACACACACACACTCTCACTAACTGTATGGCCAATAAAAGTGATTTGCATTTGACAGCTGGTAGGTCCTGGCTCAGTCAGCGCTGAAAGTGTGTGCTATGGAAAGATTCTAGTTTTTAGTCTTTAGACCCCGTCCCTGTCGGTTGTTCTCATAAAGGTTTTTTAAAAATGTTTAATACTTATGACCGATGATTAGACAAGTGAAGCAGAACTACAGTAACCACAGATTTACCTGAACGTTATTTTACCTTTACCTTGCGTTTATATACATGATTTAGCTTGGGGGGGGGGGCACCGTATTTCTTTCATATGATTTAGGTTGAAGGTTAAAACTCTCTGTTGCACCTCGAAAAATTCATCTCCTACAATATACAACCAATGCAACTGACTCCATCCAAACTGTTGTAACCGTTCCAGGATTTTCACCCATTTAGAGTGAAAATTGTGTTTCACCAGTGGCCATTTTGGTGCCACAGAGGTGCATTTTCAGCAGAAGCTTGCCTCCCTATGTAGGGCGTCACTTCAACAAAGGATCCATTTAGGAATGAACTACCTGTGGGCATAAACAATGGAGGTCTTATTAGACCCTTCCTAATCTAACAGTCAACCCTGCTTTTGTCATATGTAAAGTTGTGTTCATTTAACACATGCGCTTCTGATATTCAGTCTACTCTTGGCTCGATTTTGACCCGCCAGCTGCTTGTGGTTCCATTTCTGTTCTCAGCTAGTTTAACCTTGTTTACCGTGTGGTGCCTGGAAAGAGCCATAAAGTAGGTTTTTAATGAACTTTTTCAATTAAAACCTGCTGCCTGCTGGGTTGACAAGAGTATTGAGAATGTGCTGTAAAACCCATGTAATTAGCATAAAAAGGTTCAACAGCTCTTTAGAGCTTAGGAGTTGTGTGATAATTGTATTCAGATTGTTGCAACCATCATCTTTCATATAACACCAGTAATTTGATTTTCTATTACATGAAGATGTTACTTAAGAGACCTGTAAAGCTCTTAGATCACAATATGCATCATTTTTTCTTAAAGTATTGTTTTTTTTTCAAATGGCCCTTTCCATCAAGATATAAAAACCTTTTAAATACAGTAAAGCTGCACTCTGATTGTGTTAACACGCAGACCGTCAAGAAAGATATACGCAACTTAAATTCAAACTTCAGTGAAATTCTGCATTTTCTGCAGTTGTGTGGACAAGAAAGCAATTCAGACAATTCAGCTGAGAATAAAGCTTTGTTGTGTTGTTGAATCATTTAATTTAACCACCTTGTAACATAATAACTAATGAACAGTGTGGCTGGCAAAGCGATGCAATGAGTCCAACCTTGAAATTAAATGTCCAGTCAGTTGATTTTAAGAAAAGTGATCGTCTGCAGTTTTTTTATGCAAACACAACTGAGTGTTTTTGTTTTGTTTTTGTTTTTTTCACAGGGTCAAAGAGTTTAAATTGCATTAAATTAAAAGAAATGGTGCATTTTGACATAAACTGCTGAGTGGCACCGACACACTTCAGACGAAGGGGCTAACTGCCCCTCATTACTGCAGCAGCAGCGTCTGCAGCCTATTGATGTACAGATCCCTCACTTGGATGCTATTGCTCACACGTGTAGATCACTGTACAGTGAGCTATATATAGATCTGCCCCTGTATTGGATTTCCCTGGCAGGGAGCTAAAAATAGAGTGAGGGGCGAGAACCGAGGGGACGAAAAGAGTCCCAAAAGAATAGGACAAACACTGAAGGATGAGAGGAAAAGGAGAACGAGGAGGAGGAGGAGGAGGAGGATCTATATGCTTCTGCTTGGTTTTTCTACAGCAAGTTTCTAAGTTGCATTTGTGTTCTCGGGGTTTTCTAAATTAAATACATGCAATCGCTGTGGATTTCTTGATGTTTACACGTGTGGAAATGACTCTTAATAAATATGATGTGCGACAGCAAGAAAAACATGGAGGCAGAGTTCACATTTGTGAATCAGTGCCCACTTATGCCTCCAGCGCCTGAGCATCAAGGGAGTTTTACCTCACTTACTCCACAGTGGAGCTCTTAAAGGATGCCTCAGGCACAAGTAGTAGGTTTCTCTGTCCACTGGGAGCTTTTCACGAGCTGTGCTAAGCAGAAGCTTGTGTTTAGCACTGATCGAGCTGCTGCTGCTGCTGCTGCTGCACAGAAGCTGTGAGTCTGCCAAAAAATAGAGTCCCAGCCATTCAGCCTCATGTTATAGAAACAATAGGCTGGTTGGGATTCAGAGGAGGTGGAAAGGCACAAGGCTTTTCTTTTTTATTTTTAGATGATGCACTAAAAATAGACATGTTTATTGTTCTGGAACTGAGTAGAGATCAGGTTTCATATAGAAATATTGACAAGTTCAGCAACGGTTGAAATATCTGTACAACTGCAAGTAACCAACCTAATGTTTCACTGTTTTCTAAAACATTTACTGTACATGTATTTTCAGGTTCTGATAGTGCAGGTTAACATTTTCTCCCTTTGGGCACCAGTTCTTTAAGTGCTGACATGTTACGCTGCTCATGTAACATTTGTGGTTGCATTAAGACTTGATCCATTAACATGCTGACTGTGAACGGCCATTTTAACATTGCTTCCTAAAAGACACAGTGATAATCCATAATTATACATAAGGTAGAGCTCAAAATTAGATTCTGTTGTTTCAAACAGTAAAGTGAAGCATTTTACATGACTCAGGCCTTAAAAGGGCAACAAGTACATAGTCCAGCCATAGGAAGTGATAGTTGTTTTGAGTTCTGTATATATCAAATCTGAGGGGCATTTCTTTTTATTTTTTTAATTGATCAGATTTATCATTTTCATGCATTGGCAAACTGGTGCCTTTTCCTGAGATATGTGATATATGTCCTGCTTTGTACAGTAATAATGAGACGCTGACACGTTTGCTGAAGTAGATGAATTATTAATATGTGAATGATGTACATCATAGGGCAGAAGACATAAAAAGCAAAAGAAAAATATATTTTCTTAGTGTTTGCTACATATAATTAGCATCTTTAATGTTTCCCTCTAGAGTGTGTGTGTGTGTGTGTGTGTGTGTGTGTGTGTGTGTGTCCTATTTTTTCCCCTCTACCTAATGCTACTTTTGAAGACTTCACCTACAGTACAAGGTGAAATGCAAAGTAAATGGCAATAGTCTGTGGCCTCCTCTCCTCTCTCATTGTCTACATCTGATTTGAGGCTGATATATAATAGTGAACAGCTACATGTCTAATACGCTGTCCTGAAACCGAAAACACGTCTGCCTTGTCAGGAGCTCCACGGCCTCAACTTCTCCTTTATCTATTCACAGGTGTCACCATCCTACTGTCTATTAATCCTCCTCCTGTCATTTCTGTCTCCATCTTCCTCTTGACCTTAAATCCGTTTGCTGTGCCTCTTCGTTGTGGCCTGATGGAGTTTGCATGTTCTCCTCGTGCTTGTGTGGATTTTTTCCGGGCTTCCTCTCACTTTCCTAAGCAGTTGATCCATGTTCAGTTTGGTTAATGACTACGTGCTGACTTGATCAGTCAGTAATATTTCCCACTTCTTCCCCCTGATGAAGTCGCTTGTTGAGTTGACAGTGTGCTCTGGAACATTGTCTCAATGCACAAAAAAAAAGCTCCTCCACATTGCAGTTGGTTACAATCTTTTCTCTGTAAATTTTGTTGCCAAAATATTTATGTCCACCTCTGAATTCATTCTGCTGCTCCCATCATGAGTCAGATCATCAAGAAAGATCAGCGAGCCTGTTCCAGAAGCAGCCGTGCAGCCCAAACCATGATGCTACCTCCACAAATCAGCTTGAATGGTTCGGACCATGAGGACGATCTTTCTTCATCCACACTTTGGCCTTTTCGCCCACTTGAAAAGATGTTCCACTTCTCATCAGGCCATTAAACGTTGTTCCACAAATTCTGTTCATCATCTCTGTACTATTTTACAAATCCCCACTCGGCTTTTAGGTACATTTTGTGTTATGACCTTTTATGAGGTTTTCTCTGCCCCCTGCTCTGTGAAGGTTGTTGTTGTCTGTGGGTGTTGCTCAGTACATCAGGGGTTTCTTTCTTTGGCAGAACATTCCAAATCGTCTATGTCTACTGTTTGTAACACATGTTCCAAGACTTTTAATCTTTTGATCTTGAACCACAAAATACTTCAGCCAAAACAAATAAGCCTTGTCCTCCCAATACTTTTGGACTGGACTGTCTATCAGCTCCAGTCAGAAAGAAGGAAGACAGTAAATCCTCCTCCTGTCGTCTCCTCACATGTTGGCAGTAGCCAACTGCTCTGTCAGCTTATAGCTCTAGACTGTAGTCACAGAGCAAAATTGTTTCGTGCACCTTTAAAAGTTTTTAAGGTTCAGAGCCAATTCCTTTTATGTCTGCTTGAAATGAAACCTCTGACAGCTCTGTGCCAGATTTTCATATATTTTTTTAATGCGTCACCACGAAAAAAGAGAGATGCACATAAGAGTTCACACGGGAAAGAAACCAGCTGGCTGTGATGTTTGTGGAAGAGGATTTACAGTTCAAAGACAAAACACATGAGTCCACACTGGGGAAACTTTGTAATAAAATATTAACAGATAGAAAGACGGGAGCCGGACTTTTTCCGTTCTGGCATTTATTCCAAAGATTACACATTTGTTTTCATTTTTAAAGATTCCAATATAAAGGATAATCATCATAACGATAAAACCTAGTGGGCAAAGGTTGACAGTTGCTCACATGCTTTTCCCTTAAGGTTTGTCCTATTTCACGTTGCAGGTGATCTAAAAAACTATTTCTTACGAATCAATTAAAAAGACGTATCAGTGACACTGGACGTTTTACGGCTAAACCCAAAAAGATTATTAGACACAGTTTTAGGAGCTGATAATAACAGTGCACAACTTGTTAATATTTGTGTTGAATTGTTTGAAATAGTTTGTGCTCGACAACCAATAATCCAAACAAACGACTTTTTAAATAAAAACCACATTGACTGATCATCTTTATTTGTGCACAGCTGGCGCATCTCAGTGAGAAAATGCGTGCTATTAATTTTGGCAACTCCATAACTTTTCAATGACTTAAGAGACTCTGTGGCAAAAAGGGGCCAAACTGACTCCAAAATCTGAAAGCTTTGAAAAAGATCCAATTCGCTAATGATGCTAAACCTTTTTATTTGATCATTAAACTGCTTAAGAAAATTCATAATTAAAAATAAATTATATAAATATTGTATATTTTCTTCTTTTATTGATTTTCTGCTCATTTGGAATGCTAAATTGGCGACCAGTTTAGCATTCCACCTCGGGCTCAGACACAGCCGAATCTGGATCTTGTTTATATATGGTTATTTCTTTGCAAAGTAGAGGCTTGTTGATGCAGCAACAACTGTGTTCACTGACAGTGGTCAGGGGCCTAATTAACCCTAATAGTTATGAGAGGTTATACTTTGCTCCTTTAATGAATGTTGCTGTGATCATTTTGAAAACGACTGTACATGTTTTGCCATTGTACTACTCAGAATGAAAAATTGTTTTTTAAATTATTTCCAAACCATTGAATTGTCCCTTTAGTTACATTTCACATAGTGTAATGTAAAGTACCTCTTTTAAAGGTTGTGGCCGCAGTACTTCATGGTCATTTGGACAAGGATAATTAGGAATGTAGGAAATGTTTCTGTGGTCAAATAGTGTGAATTACACCAGAGGATGTTGTCTCCTGGCTGTGATTTCTGATGCAATACTTCATCCAGGCCTTTGTGGTGTTGCGCTGCAGTGTCGTACTGCACAGGTATTCTGAGTTTTTCTGAAGGTGAGGAAGGTTAGAGCTACGCAGACGCTGGAGGTTTTAGTTCTGACATTTTAAAAAACAGCTTGATTAATGCTGACATGTCTTTAGAAATAAATAGTGCTGTGGCACCAAAGCGATGTCTAAAGCGGAACAGCAGTTATTCAACGCAAGGTCCAACGTCACTGCTGCTTCTGAAGCTTTTAACCACAGCTGTCTTAGCAGGTGGATGTGCTCAGCTGTGCTCCTCAGGATTTTATCTTATCAAGCTTTACTTATATCCTGTGCAACATTTGAGTATTATAAGTACATGTGCAATTCACCCAGCTTCTAACAAACAGCTGGTTGAGTTCTGTATGTATATGTGTCATGATGGCAATTTGAATACTTCTTTAAAGACGCTTTGAATTTGGAGCAGCTGTGCAGCAGCGTCTGATGGCTGCATCAGTAGTTATTTTTTCCCTGATCTGTGCAGCAGCAGAAGGCAGTTTAACTCAGGACCAGTTGGCCTGACTCGGGAATAACCAGTTAAATAGGCCATGTGCTCCCTCGCTAATACTAGGCTTGTGATTATGAGTCACACATTAGCCCGCAAATGACGGGAGGTTCCTTAGCCCTACGCTGTTCTGGATTCCATTAGACGTGTTTTTACTATTAGCGAAGTTTCTCTTAATATTCAAATTCACTGTACACGTAGTATTTTTAAAAGTGGATATTTTCTGAAAGTACAATGTTAATGAACTGAAAAATAATAGTTTAGCAGTTAAAATTTTGACTACTGATGATCTTTTAAGGAAGTTATTCCGAAATAAACGTGCAAGAATGTGCTAAAAAGAAGCTAACAAGCTGAGAAATGTCAAAAAAATCTATTGTGTGCAAGGTGACCAACCAGGTACTTTTTGGCATCAACCTGTTTCATAGGAAGATTCAGAGGTTTGTAGTGTTTTGTTAAAAGAGAATGAAAGAGGACCCGTAATGGAACCTTGTAGTGCTCCACATTAGAAATGTTACCAATCCTGTTCACCCCTTTGTGTTGAGGGAAAAAATTGTGCAGTTGTGTCAATACTTCAATGTTTTGGCAGCGGGCGACATTATTGGTACATTAGAAAAAATGAACAAAGCACTGGTCAAAGAAAATGAAATACTCTCTAGAATCAAAACAGACACTTTCCTCCGATTCTGAGCTGTGTTGATAAGAAAACTACTTTCATAACAGCCTTCGTGCCTCCTTCAGTCCTGGATAAGCAGTTTAGTTATCTCCTGGGAAGAGGACTAATGGCAGCATCTTGTCGGGCCGGAGATGAGGGCCCACCTGAGGTGGGGCCGACCCATTTTTGAGCAAGAGCTAATACATTTTTCTGAAGGCCGATTCTATTAAAATATTTGAGAATGTAGGCCAGCGGCTGTGAAACGCTAACATGGACTGAAGGATGTGGTTCCCCCCCTGACTCTCTACCCGATAAGACTCAACGAGGCAGATTACATCAGCGTCTTGTTGCAAAACTTTCCAGCATTCATGTTCTCGCCTCGACAGAAGGCTGAGAAGACAAGTGAAAGCTTATATTTCCGTTTAGTGGAGCAGCGATGAAGTTTGATGTGGAGAAAAGCTTTATCATATATAAATCATTAAGATGAAAGTGTAGCTTTTGCTGTTTGGCTCGATCACTAACCCCTGAGCGTTAAAAAATAGTGATGTAGACCAAATCTTCAAAGTCACCATGTTATTTTTTTTCCAAAAGTACCATTGCACTCGTTTTGACTTCGATTTTGGAGATGAAGCCTGAGAACTTTCTCACAATCTACGATAAATATTAGGCAAATACTGAACGTTGCATGTGTTTGAAGATGCCCGAATGTTTTCATTACATAAAAAAAAGCCAACATGGTTTAGTCCACATGGATCCTCTGGTGCTTCGTCTCCGTACTGTTATTGTCCTGCTGTGTAATCGGAACAAACAAGGTTTTTTTCTTCCAGCAGACCAGCAGATAGTTCCGACGGCCTGTGTGTGAGGCGGAATGAGTTCCCTCTTGTCCACATATTTATCTCTGCGTCAACGCACCGACACACGTGCAGAAATATACACACGGTGAGTCACAGGGCAACACAAGCTACTGTATCTGTCTGTGGGTCGCCAGCAGCTGATGAGGCCACTCGACCGTGAAAGCGAGTGTGGAGGCGTAACAGGCGCGCAGACGCACACAACCGCACGCTTCGTTAGGAAACATGGGACATTTTGGTTTCTCTTTCTCCTGTGTGTGTGTGTTTTAAAGATGATTTCATGTTTTATGACACTGACATTTTATTGACTGCTAAAACAATTTTATGTTTAACTTTAGACCATTCAAAGCACTTTCTATTGGTTATGCACATAAAAATATCTGTATGAAAGTCTTAGTAGCTGAAAAGTACTGCAACAACAAAGTGGATGCAAGGCCTTACCTCTGCTCCCCAGAGTCATTACCCTGTGCATTATACATCCAACCGTGTACAAAAACCGGTTGCCTTGCAATTTTCATGACAACGTCTGAACCTTTTATCTCATCGTGGCTTGCAGGGGTGTTGGAGCTGATCCCAGCTTCAATTGGACGGACCATGGGCTGCCCCCCTGCACAGGCTGCCATCAGCCAGCATGTGGCAAACAAGTAACATACTTCACTACTAAACTGAAGTTTGTAGGAGCTAGCGTTGGCCGGTCTGATCGGTCTGGAGTAACTTTTAGACCAGAAATTCTCTCCAGGTGTGAAAACGTGCATTTTACTTTGGTTTTGTTTGACCCTCCGTCTCCTTCTCATTAGGACGATTTCTTGAAACACCTTGAGGAAATGTCAAAATTGGCAGAAGACTTTACATAATAACTTTCTGACAAAGTAAAATATTCCTTTACATGGATTCAGTTCTTCCATACTCGTGTCCATGTTTGAACTGTGATTATCGTGACTTGTAGCATATAATGATTATGACAGATGATGGCAACTACAACAATAAGAATAACAATAATGAAGATGATGATTGTTTTACTATGGTCTTACTCATTCAATCAGAAGATTTTTGTGTCACATCACTCAACCTGATCCAAAGCTGTTCCCACTGGTGATGAACTCTATTACCTTTAATATGCTGCGGAATCTTCAATAACTCTGCCAATAATAACGGTCATCAGATTAAGTAATGTGTTCTGGTGAGTTAGATGCTGGTTAAGTGCAGGATGCTTTACTTCATTTCAAATCATTGTCAAAAACAAGTGATTACTGAATGTAATGCTGAGATTCATTAGGGATGTGAGGTGTTACCTACTGGTAAACATTTGGAATTCGTGTTACATGGTTGATTATAGGCAATGCTTGATGCCACATTAGTCACATTTCAGGGTCACGCACATGGTCATCTTCTAACAGCACAGGATCTGACTTCAGCGCATCCACGTGGAAACAAAACTGTACCCAGGTTTCCTTCCCTCTGCTCTCTGCTGGAGATTGTTCTCTGTGCTTTCACTCAGGTCTTATGTAGCTAAAGACGAATGCACACTCAGACTGCAGATTTGTGTTTGGCAGTTTTGTTAATGAGTTACACTGAGCTAATTGTTGCTGTGTGTTTGAATCAGTCACGCTGTCACTTTGTGGGATGTGTCCTCAATTCCAACCAGCACGAGCCTGTGCCATGCTGGCTTACTGAGTGTGTGTGTGTGTGTGTACGCCTGTTTTCTTCTTCTTCTGTACTCTTCATCCCCCCCCTCCCCCTTTCACTCACACACACACACAAAAACGCACGCACACACACCAGTCTCACCTCCTTATCCCCAAACTACAGTGAAGCCCATTCAACCGATTCTCCGCAGTGCTGAAAGAGCAGAGTGAAGTAAAGACGGAGGAGGAGGAGTGTGAGAGACACAGAGAGAGAGGGGGAGAAAAGAGAGGAGAAGAGGGGAGATACCGGGAAACACGAGAAAAGGAGAGAGGGAGAGAGGCGGTGTGTGTGCGGAGAGAGCAGTGGAGAGGAGAGGGAGAGACAGATAAGGGGGAACTGCAAATTTGGTGTCCAGGCTTTCCGGTGCGCACACATCTCTCGTCGGCTGCATCGTCCGACCAGCTCTCCACTCTGCAGGGTGAGTAAAGCTTCTTCTGCCTCATCTGCGCCCCACCGATACCCTCACATACTCAGCCCCTCACATCTGTTCTACAGACCCGTTCAGCTTCCTCAGTTGCGCACGTCAGGACTTATGATTTGGCTGCAGAGCTGAGCAATGATGCTCACGAATGTCACTTTGTATTGAGCTGATTTTTTTTTTTTTTTAGCTTCACTGAACCCTGTTAGATGTGAGTGAGTCTTCCTGCTCACCTCGGGCTCAGGAGTGTGGATGTGCGCGGTTTTGTTGACAGCAGCGGACGAGTGTGTCTGCGCGGCTTCCAGCGGAGGATGGTGCCGTACAGTGATTAGTGTGGCGCATTTGGAGGGAGCGCGATTTACCACAGTGAGAATACAGTCTGGAGAACGGCACCGAGAAACTGCCCGCTCCCAGGGGCGCGTGGAGGAGAGAAGGGGGGGGGGGTATGTGAGGATGTGTGAGTGTGTGGCTGTGTTGGTTGAAACGAGAAACAGGAGGGGGAAATCAGGAGTCAGGCAAACATGTGTACACGTGTGTGTGTGTGTGTGTGTGTAAATGCGCGTGCGTGGGTGCAAAAACTCTTGGCTCCTACTTGGGGAATCCATCCTATGATACTGTTCCAGCAGACTGCAGCACTTACTAGGTCCACCCCCCCCCCCCCCCCCCCCCCCCCCGTCCTCCTCCTTTTCTCCCACTTTTTCTACACACTGAACAGCATCATTCCTGTGTAGATAGAGGAAGAATAATGAGGAAGACTTCTGCTTGCTTCTGATTAACGTGGCCCACTGGTAATTTTAAGGACAGAAGAACAGGCAAGATTTATTATGTAACATTCATAATCAGCAATTTCAGGTATTGCGCCTGGTTCATCAGGGAGCTGACAGGACTTAGGTATTGTTGGCAACATTCCAACGAAAGGGGTGGACGAATGGGCAAACAAAGCAAGAAAGAGAAAAAAACGCCAGAAACACCAGAATGATGAAAGGATTACAGAACATTGTTAAGAATAAAGTAGAAGGGGGCAGCAATGCAAACAAAGGAGAAAACATAAAACCGCAAAGATTAAGGAGAAGAAAATTCTGTGTAGTGACTCATCCTCCCCACTAGGTGTCTCAGTGTCACAGTTTGTTCTGTTTGTTCATTTAATGATCGATTTTTTTTTTTTTTTTTACTTGAACCTTTGGTAATAATAAAATCGCTTTGCTCTTATCTTATAGCTGAGTTCGTGCACAAAACACTTAATATTTGCTACTGTCCCCACATGTTGCCCTGCTCTATATCATTGGTAACTTTCCACTGCTACATGGTGAAGGCACAGTAGGAGAAAAGTGAGATTAAGCAAGGTAGGTTTGGAGAAAATGGGTTTACCTGTAAGAACCATGCTCTCTAATACCTTGAAATAAATCCCTTCTAGCTCATGTAAAAAAAAAAAAAAATCTAGTGGTTTATTGGATGAATCGTGGTAAGTTTAAACAGACTGCAGAGTGATAAAGAGTCTCAGGTGTAATATCCGACCATTTAGTTCACAGATCTGTACACTGGGTGTCTGAGATGTGAAGTATTATGATCGTCAGCCGATGTGCTGCACTCAACTGACAGGAAATGAATCACACACTAACTTCAGTTGTTTAAACTGCTGATTGATGGTGTGACTCACTGACAGTGGCAGGGCTGGTGCTTCATTTCGCACCAGGGTTACTCAAAGGGCGGCACAGGGAAGCAATAACGACTGCTCGCTGTTGTACATACCTGTCTGTTTATTCTGCATCCAGCTCCTGGTTCCACGTTTTGCAGCAGTTCATGCTACGGGTTGAGGCTACGCACTCTGTGGCTGCGTGTTGCCAATTAAGGATAATAGAAGCACGTGAGCATTTAAAGAGATCACAGTGTCATGGAGCCACATCTCAAGATCAAGGAAGTCTCGAGTAAAGCTCAAGGAAAATGGAACTAGCGATGATGAAATCATTTGGCACTTGACAATCCTCCAGCCAACGGCCATCTACCACATATGTTCTGCACCTGCAGGTGGCAGTAGTCAAAGCGGTGGCTGTCAGAGTGGTTTCTCTCTGGTGCCACTGGGTCAGGACACAATGCAACAACTAGCAATGCAACTTTCCTCACTGACTGCCCGACACTGGTGGTGGTAAAGATGGCGCCTTGCTAAGTGAAGAACGACTTTTCAAATTCTAAATTTCACTTTCAAAACCAAACGCTCGGAGCGAGCAGAATCTGAAAGTTTGAGTGAAGGAGCTTGGGTAACGTCCCTGCATATGTTCTGTCCACACACACCTGATCATGGGCATCAGAAAGTTTCCACTGCTCTTCATCAACCCATCATTCTCAGGGTTTATTCAGGTCGCTCAAAGCGAAATGTTACCTCTGATTTAAATTATCCAAAATTCAAACTAAGTAAAGCAGCGTGAAGGTGTGTGTGCTTGGTACAAGGACTTTCCTCAGTTTCTGGGCCAAGGACTTTCCCTGTGAGCTCTCTTTCCTTTTCTTCTCTCTTCACTCCTGCCCTCAGTCTTTTGCAGCCCCCTCCCTTGTTTTTTCGTGTTTTCTTGCCCGTCACATTAGCTAATTATCTTTATCGGTTCGGCAGGCGTTGTACAGCCTATAGGATGAGGGTTTGGTTCCCAAAGCTTTCATCGTCTTAAGTACTGCTTCGAGGAATGAGACCCTTCTTGCAGCGAGTGCAGACGTGAATGTGGTTCAGCATTGTTCCTGGAAATAGCATCAAATTTCTCCAGACAAAAGTTTCTTGAAAAGCACTTGTTTCATCCTTTTCTTTAACCAGGACCCTTGTTTTTATTTCCACCTCTTCTCTTTGCATAATCCCTTTGACCAGCCTACACCTGATCTGAAGTGCTGTCATCAGATATGTGTGTCTCACCATCTGTCCCACTCCATTCCATCTTTGTTTCCTTTTTTTTCCCCTTCTGGCTTTTCTTGCATCATCCCCTCCTCATCTTCCATTCCCCCTTTCTTGTCTTCCATCCCTCTCTTCCTTAAATATCCTTGTCTTCTTCCTGCCAGTTGGCATCCGACTCTGGCTGCTGACAGAGGGACATATTGCCCTCTCAACAGAAAACACCCCCACCCCACTCAAAGCTAGCAAACTAACCTGGGAACGCCATCTGTGGAGCTCCGCCCGGCACCACGGGACGTGTAGTTTCGTGGTGCTCAGCACTGGCTTTGCTCTGCTTGATATTGACCCGACACTGCTGCACAGTCTTTAATCCCTTTTTTTTTTTTTTAGTTTGACCAGAAATGCTTGTCCCCAGAGGGAGAGTTAGTCCGTGAAACTTTACCTTTAAACCTTTAAATCTTACTTCACCATAACAGCAGTAATCAAAGGCAAGAAAAGCATTTGACACCATTATTAATATTAAAAACTTTCCCTCATTCCACGTTATCCACCACTTTTTGATGCCTGAATTGGTCCCGATCTCCTCTGATTGCCAGTTTTGTTCAGTCCATCTTGTTTTTTGTGCCTCAACAGGGAAGCAATTGGGACTTTATCCACTCATTACCGAAACAAACATATCCCCATAATTACTGAAAAAAAGAAGCTCGTTGATAGTAGATGAAAACTGTGTCTCACCCTGTACAGCACAACAAGCTAAACTATTTGCTTTACTAAGCAAATAACCCATTTCCAGATATTACGTAATTCATCTGTACAAAGCTCCTGATTAAGGGAAGTTATTATCACTCCTACAGTGACAACCCTGCGTTAATGCCCTAATTAGCAATCCACACTCATTCATTAAGTTGGACTTCATTGAGGATGCTTCTAAGCCTACAATGAAATTAAACAGCATTAATAATAAATGGAGGAATAAAAAAAATGTAAGTATGCTGAGGAGTACGTTGTGGAGCTTTGTAATATAGATGCAAGCCAGTGAATTAAGTTTAACCGTAGGCCATGTTCATTTTTACATCTGGAACAGTGCTGCAGGGGCACAGCTGACTGTCTACCAACGCTTCAGGTCCTGTGATTATGTAAAGTCTTTCAATGTGACTTTCTGCAGACTGTTAAAAGAGAAAAGACACAAATATTCAGACGCTGACGTACAACAAGATGACAGGCGGCAGGAGTAATAAAGGCAAAATTAAATGACATGACAGTGAACATGTCTTACTGAAGTGCCTTAAAGCATGAGAAATAACAATGTGTTGCCGCCGACCTCTGTGCTGTTTATAGCCATGTGAAGGGAAGTGCATATCAGGCCAATGCGTGTTTTGATTAAACTTCTAAAATAATCGTTTAGGGTTGAAACTATGACTAATGTCTGCTTTGTCATGGAAATAACATTGATGTTTGACAGGGGACATGATGCTAAGAACAAAGTTAGAACGTCATGTTACGCCGAGACAGTAGTGAGTATTCACAGTGCTACAACAGATCCCCGTCAGGTGAAAAGCAAATCTAAGTATTTTAAGCTATTGAATATGGGTCAAGGAAACATCATAAGGCAGCGTTTTGAAAACTGTTACCTTGAATTTGTCAGATTATGCCAGGTTCACCACCATGCGGCCTTTGTGGTTTTAAACAAAGTCAACCTATCAAACAAAAGAGAGGAGCGTGGCGCAGAGAGAAAATGAAAGAGTGTGTATTTTGCCAAGGGAAAGGAGAACGAGGACGGTCGGGTGTAGTTGCGATTTCAGCACCACAAGGCTGGACAGCTCCTCAGCCTGCTGCTCACTGCTGGACTGGAAATGTTTCTGCGTGTGAACAATTTTGCACACGGTAAAAGGGAAAAAATGAAGACTTCTGCACAGATTTTATGTATAGAACAAAATATCAGAGGCTGAATCACTTCAGTAAAGCAATGTCGACACAGCAGCTGTGTTCTGCAGTCGACTGAGTGCTTCTGCTCCGAGAGAGAGAGATTCCATACAGGAAGCTAAAACATATGTAGCATTGACAGACAGAATGAAAGAGAGACCCTCGTAACCTTGTAACCAAAACATTTGTACTATAATTATTGGCAGAAACTCAATTTATTTTTCATTTCCTGTAAACAAACCTTACTCAGCCTGCTGCCACCAGACTTTGGATAAGTGGCAGAAAATAAATGAAAGTTTAAAAACAAATGCTAAATAGATGCTAAAGTCCATCAACACTGAAATAACGTAATTACGTCCTCTGATTCCTAAAGTTTCCTGTAATCAGTGCCTAATCATCTTTCTCATCTTGCTTTGTTCTCCTCATTTCACTTTCGTGCCTTTACGTCGTGTCCTTTATCCCTTAGTCTCTGTTCACCCTCTTCGCCTTCCTACTTCCTACTTTTCTTCATAAATTTATCTGACTCTTGCTTCTCACCTGTCCCTTGTCTCCCCTCACTCGTTTTTAGCTCATGTTCACCCTTTCTCTCTGCATTTGACCTTTTCCTCCCAAAATCCCCCACCCCTCTTTCACTTTCTGTCATCCTCTCTCTTTTCACAACCCCCCCCCCCCCCCCCCCCCCCCCCTTCTTTTTTTCTTGAGCCGCCTTCCTTCGCTCCTTCTTCCCAACATCATTTACTCTTAGCATGTTCCTGGTGCTCAGTTCATCTGTAATTCAATACATTACCTTTTGATTCTCCCTGCACACACACATTTAGTTAGTGACTGTTGTCCCTTGGGAATTGTGGTTATACTCTCTAGGTTTAAATTACAAACCTCATCTCAGCCCATTTGCTGGCAGATATTACAGCAAACCCAGACCTGGTTCTATTTCTGTGTGTGTATCTGTGCATTGACCCATCGCACCAGTTCCTGTCCTCCAAACCCACATTTTTGTCCATATATATCTAGATTAAAAAGCACAGTTCAAGAAAAGAACCATGTGGGGGAAAAAAAGCCCAAAGCTGAAGAAAACAATCATTTATTTCTTATTTATCATTTATTTATTAAGTCCAAAAATGTGTGAATTTATTTTTCACTTTTTCATTTTAAGCAAATATTGAGGTCAAGCCAAACTGTAAGACATCTACATATTGTCCCTGCAAGAAACTCAGAGTGACTGCAGAAATTTTGGACCAAATGGCTAGAAGAAATATTTGTATTTTAAAACTTTATAGTGTACACACCAAACAAAGAAGCCTGCGATTAACTTTTCATTTATAAAAAGAAAAAAATCATAAAATCATAGTATCTTTTACAGTATAATTTAGTTTTATAATGTAATAAAAATAGACGCCACAAATACATTCTGGCAGTTGTATTTACTTATTGTACTCCGCGCAAACTATATAAAGACTTTAAAACAATTCCATCTTAGCCTAACAGCAGCCTAACAGCAGCTTTAACATATGAAGAATCGTAACCGTTTGCAGTTAGCGGCAGAGGTAGCCACACTGCCAGCTTTGGTTGAAAGCTTATTCACTTCTCAAGCTGTTTTCTCGAATTGAAAAATGTTACAATAAAAGTTCCATTAACAGTTACATTAAACTTACTTTAAAAAAAACTAATGTTTCCAAATAAAAACTTGATATAACTATAAAGTTTAACTAGATATATAGATATAGATATATATTTCTGCGGTGCCCTGCTGCTGCTCTGAAAGGCCTTTTTTCGTGAACACGCTGTTAAACAACAGGATTGAAACAATCTGAAAGCCCACAGGCTCAAACCTTCACCGTGTATTCGTCTCTGTCTCCTCTGTCCTAAGTGGCGGACGGATTTGTGTGTTCTGACTCAGCAGCACTGAGTGTCTGACGGTCTCCTGTCTGACATTTTCACCACTAAGACTGGTGGCTATTTGCACGAGCCGGGCAGAAATCACCTCGGTCTAATTCCGAGGATGTGGCGTCTTGTGAGGCCTCGATGTCTTTAAAACTTCTGGACGTCCTTCAAGCACTGTCTTGTTTGAATCTGCAGACAGGAACACTCTTCTACTCCTTCCTGCATCCCCTAGTTCATGCATTTGGGAACCTGCTGGTAACCCTCGGTTTAAGTGATACCGGGAAACTCAACTGTTTTTTCTGACCATGTCCTACCAATGTCTCTGCAGGGCACTGATTAGACTATGTCCACCTGAGACGAGAGGCATATCAAACATTTGTAAGGGATGACACGTGTCCAAATGAACCCTCTCTCACACCACTCAACGTCCTCTGCAGCTTTACGCCTCAGTGATGAGGTCACTGTCTGCTGTCTTCTTGCCTGACAGCCACTTTCTTTTCGCTTCTTATCTGTTCAGTTCGGATCTTGTCTGCTGTGCTCATTTGCTTCCTGGCTGTTCTCTTATCAGCTTCGCTCTTTCTCGCCCTCGTAAAACGTCATCTTAAGAAGCACAAAACACCTTTACGTGTTGGTTTGAAAGTCGTTTATTAGTGGTAATACATGAGAAAACTAACTATTCTCTTCCAACAGGAAGTGAATATTGAAGCGATTTATTAAAATGTAAAATTGCTGGACCACCGAAACAATTTGGTTTCAGAGCTGACCTGTGCTCTCTGCCCGGAAGTTTCTAAAATGGAAACAATTATTAATTTAAAATCACATTTCAAGAATATTTGAGACCGTTTCAAAACTGCAGTAAAAAGTCAAATCTGGTTGGTTTTTCGATTCATTTGAAGCTCACATTTTTCTTGCCATTCACTCTCCTCTCTCCTGTCAGTCTCGTTCTCACTCGCATTTTCAATTGTTGCTCATTATTTATAGCTCAGCCATAGTTCACTCAGTGCCAGATTAGCTCTTCATGCTGTACAACTCTTAACAGTTGGGCCTTGAACCTGAACCAACACCTGTCTGAAAACCTGAATTCAGAACCTGAATGAGACCTCTGTTTGCCCACGCTGGTAACTTTGCATTTATCTGTCTGTCCCCCAGTATTTTGCCCAACTTTAATGCCCATAAGGGTCATTTGTCAGTTTTGTTGGGGTTATTTACAAAGACATCCTGGTTGGGTCAGGGGAAGATTAGGTATCAAATAAACGTGCTGATGCTTTGTCACATGACTTGTAAAGAGTAGTTTTCACAATGGATTTCAACTCCAGTAGGAAAGTCCTCAGCTTTTTTGACCCATCCATCCACTCCAATCTGCCTCTTGACAACCACGTCTGTCTGAATACCAGGTGGTTGTGATATGTTCTCTGCAGCTGCGAGATTGTAATAAAAAAATAAAGTTTCGCCGACTCCAGGGAATTCCTGGTGCTGAGAGGCCAAGGTCAGAAACCGCTGTTGAATGTGCATAAGCCTCAAGCCCTCAGGTGGCGATGCACGAGAACCTGTCATGTTACCATGATGAATAGAGCCACACGGGCCTGGGAGAAGTTTAATAAACCTGTCACTCAACACAATCTGCGGCTGTGTCCAGAAATTAAACGTAAAAACTCTATTATGCAAGGTGGAGGCCACACATCCGATTTGTGCAGAAATGCTGCAGGGTTTTCTGGGCTTGAGCTCACGTCAGGTAGAAACCTGTTCTGTGGTCAGACGAGTCAACATTTCTGTTTGTTTTTAGGCAAAAATGAATGAGGTTCTTCCTGCCAAAGATGCAAGGTGACAGCATCTGGAATGGTTTGAGGGTGTGTCAATGGGTGAGCTGCATATGAATGAAGGTGGACATAATTGTAGGGAGACACATTCTGCAAATGAACAAGTAAAATATGTTTCATTTCATTTGAGGAAAAAAAAAAACTCTTGTTGAAAGGGGGTTTGTAGTAGCATTTCTGTCCCGTTAAATAATAACAGTAACAAACTTTTGCTTCGAATAATTCATGCAGCACTTAAACGGACAAAAAGAGCTTTTCTCGAGTTTTAAGCTCCATCACTCACAGTGTCCACACTATTGAGATTATTATTCAAATACAGTACATGGAAAGAATAATAAAACACCTTCGAGACGTGTAGATTTTGTACATTACTCAGATTGTGAGTATCGGTGTGACTCTCCGCTCGGCACAATCTGATTCAGTTTATCTCAATCAACTTCAGTTTGTTCTTTGCACTGTAAAATGCAAGTCACCTGGCTGTTAATGTAAGAAAAGGGTTTTTGGATTTAGGGGTATGTTGTTGCTTAGGGGACCACAAATCACAGCCCCACGATGCCTCGTGGCTGCTTCACCTCCACACACCACAGCGTGGTGAATGTGACCTCCATTTTGACTGGATGGATTAGCCGCCGTGTGTGTTTAGAGGTGTGTGAGAGAGAAAGAGGGAGATGTTTGTCAAATGATGCTCGGCAGAGGCAGCGTTCCTGCCACCTAGTGAGCCCTCAGCTGCACTGCATGTTGTGTTAACCTGGGAGCTGGGCACCGATCAATGATAAAGATGTAAAACATGTTATTCCACAGCAGAATTCGTGCAGAATTCAGCACCTCACAATGCAAAGCTCACGTTTGCCAAAGTAAAGCGCAGCTGCAGCTTTGAGATGGATTCTCTGCCTTCCAACACATTTAACAGCTTTTTGTGGGAGCAAACCTTCCTCCTCCTGCACATCACTGGCACCGTTGCTGTTTGCGAAAGCTACAAACTCATGAACACTCAGGAGGAAAGAGACTGATGTGCTGTGCTGATTTTAAAGCAAGTCTTACTGTTTCTCCCCTGACTTCTTTAATCTCCCCTCCTGTTGGCTAAAGCCAGAGGAAGTTGAGATGTGCATGTTTTAAAATGTTAAAATTATGTGAATTAGTCCGTCCACTCGTCGCCATTCACTTATCTTTTTTAAATACACAACCTCACCTTTTTTTTCTTCTTTGACTGTGTTCTCCTGCTCCTCAGATGAGTTCGTTCAGTACGAGGGCTCTGACGCTGCTGTCGTCGGTTTTCGGGGCCTGTGGTTTGCTGCTGGTGGGCATCGCCGTGTCCACGGACTACTGGCTGCTGATGGAGGAGGGAATCGTCCTGCAGCAGAACCAGACCACCGAGGTCAAGATGGCACTGCACTCAGGCCTGTGGAGGGTCTGCTTTGTAGCAGGTTATCAACTAATTCTTATTATATTATTATACCTGCACGTTAGGTTTTGTGTTTGCTTAAATGCCATTGTGTTGCTAAGAGGAAATGTCCCCAACTCTTTGTTCTGCTGCAGTATATCAGACCTTCAACACCATTTTATTATTCGTATTATTCTATTGTGCAGCCCAATTGAACCCATTTTCACAAACTGGGGCTATTTCCCACCACTGCAAGCAACAGGACCAGAACCCTTTTGATGTATCTGGTACACGCTCAAAAACAAGCTAAACCTAGTTCAAGCTAAAAGGAAAAAAAGGGAAACGCCTGGCATCATGTCGGCCTTGATCTGTGCCACGAGCCTCTGTCCCATCGGCGCTCTCACTGGAATCGGTGGGTTTGAACACAGAGCCCATGTGGAAATGTGCCGCAATTTGATGCCAACGTTTTCGCTTTTGTAGCTGTTGCAAATGGTAGAAGTTTCTACCATTTCTGATTTAGCATGAGATGCAAATACAATAATATCATATTACCCTTTGTTTTTTGTTTGATTTCACTTCATTTCTGTTCTTATGCTGGCAAATATTTTTATATACTTTCTCAATGGGGTTTTTTGTTGTTTTTTTTTTGGAAAAGGGTTTTTGATGTAATGTGTGAACGTGGCCTAGTCTGAGCTCTTTATTAGCCTGACTTGATTGAATAGACTGAAACTGTTTTTAATATGGAGAAACTCACTGGGTGTATTGCGTTTTTTTTTTCTGGTTCGACTCCGATGGTGTGAAGCATCTTCTCAGACAGGAGCCAACACGGGGTGTAGACATTGGTGACTAGAGGTGGAGCGTTAATGGAGGAGAGTTGCTCAAGAGACACCTCATGTTGAAATTTGCCCTAACATATCAGTGCACTGCAACAGCAGCGAGAAAAAAAAATCTGTAAAAAAAACACCATTGTTCACTCGTGCTCAAACTCAAATAAACACAGTAGCTTGGACGCCGCAGATAAAAACACTGTCCTTGCTGCAGCGGCGGACTCTGTGCTCAGGCTCACGGTGATGTTACACTGGGAAGGCATCCATGTTTGTGTTTTCCTGCCGTCTGGCGCCTGGTACAATAGGTCAGAGGAGGAAAGCGCTGGTGGCATTCGGAGCGACGTGTGTGTGTGTGTGTGTTTGTGTGTGTTTGTGAGTCCTCTATCTGTGCCTACAGTTTGAGGTTAATTGTCCTGTCATTATTCAGCTCCTCTCTCTCTCTCTCTCGGCTCAGACCTTGTTTTCTCCTGAACTTCCTGACCTCCATCGGTGTGTGTGCCTCTATTTCACTTTTTCTCTTTCTGGCTTCCTGTCTCTCCCTTATCATCTTCCCTTGTGGGGTCACGCTACCTTGTCTCACCTTTATTCATCCTCTCCAAATCCGTGTGTTCCCTCTGTTGTCTGAGTGTCTGCCCTTTCTTTTTTTGTCCTTTCGTCTTATCCCGTGAGTTCAGGGTCTCCACAGCGGATCATTTGTCCGCATGTTGATTTGGCACAGGCTTTACGCCGGATTCCCTTCCTGACAAAACCCTCCCCAATTTACTTCGGCCTTGGACCGGGACTGCACGGCCGGGGATGGGGATGGGCTGTTGGGGATTCAGTGTCCTGCCCAGGGACAGTTCGACATGTGGTCAGGAAGAGTGGGGCGCAAACCTCCGACCCTATGGTCATTAGGCAGCTACTGTCTGCCCTTTGCTTTTGCCGTTTTTTATTTTCCCTTCACTTTGTTTGTATAATGTACTTGTATTTCAAAATGCAAATATTTTCACATAATGTTTCATCTTCTTCTTCTTCCGTTTAGTTCTTACTGTTCTGCCTTTTTTACTCCCAGGACCGGAGAGGGGCAGATGTGTGGCGTCAGAGTATTTCACAGAGCCTGAGATAGAGATCACAACCGAAAATACAGCCAACATACTCAGTAAGTCAAATACACACACACATTCAGTACACACATATACTGTGCTGGTTACTACAAGATGTGCGTACATCAACTGCCCTTAGATTATCATTATGTGTATAATTTTTTGGCTGTATATTGCTTAGAATTTTTGCATCCAGGTTATATGCCTCCACTAATCAGCCAGGTTGCAGTTTTCCTACATTTCTCTCCAGACTCATTTTCTAATCAGTTCATGTTTTGGTCTAAGTGAATGCTTGTGTCAGATGTAATCAAATTCCCTCCAGGCTTTTCGGAGAAATGCTATTAACGGATATGAGCTCACACTGACCTTCACCTTTGATATGTGAATAGCCAGATTTAATCAGTTCATCCTTGAGTTCGAGTGGATGCTTATGGAAACTTTCACGGAAATTCCTCTTGAAATTGCAGTCGAAAAAATGAGACCTATGTGAGGTCAGAGTAACCTCGATCTTTGACCTTTGAGTGCCAAAATCTAATCAGTTCACCCTGTAGTCTATGTAAACATGGGTTTCTTCACAGGGTTCCTGAGGTGTTGTGTTCACAAAAATGGGACAGAGGGATGGACAGAGCGTGAAAATTTGTGATTTAAGCCAACAATAACCACCCCAACAGACAACACACTGCATTCTGTTATGCTAACTGCTAAATTCTGCGATAATTTCTTACATTTTAATATAAATAAGTAAAATTTTATAAGTGTATAGTGTTAGCGGTTGAGTACAGCCTAATTATGCCATAAATAATCTATTTGTTTTAACTAAATTTGCAATATTTTCTGAACATGTGTTCTCAGAGGAGCTGTTCTGTTTCAGAGTTGTTGAAATGATTGAAGATGTTGACACTGTGAACTGGCTTCAAAGTTCTCTCCTCTCCACACTTTGCACTGCCTCTTTGAAGTAACGCACACTGTTGTTGGGGACACCACGGGGAGGATGTCCTGTCTGTTTAACGCTAGATAAATGTCCTCAGGTAGACGCACAAGTCGTAACACTGTAGTGGGGCGGTGGGACGAGGTTATTAGGTGAAATATACATCCCCTTACTCAACATAACTCCGAGTGCAGAGGAACCTTCGTCATACCTGCATGTTCTTGGTATTCCTGGAAAGATGCTGTATTTTTTTCCAGAAAAGTGAAACCAGCATAGACACCACGTGCAAAAGAATAAGCATGTTTGCATTAAACATGAGACTGACTTTAGAGCTGCAGTTTAATATTTTATTTATTGACAATTGATCAAATCAGTCTACTTTTCGTACTTTGCTCATCAACGGAGAATAAAGCTGTTAACAGCACGTGTCCAAACGTGACGTCTACTGACGTCAAAGTCAGTAAAATATTAGCATATGACTTCTTCATGCTCACTTTAACAAAACACATGCCTGTTTGCCGATGCACAGTAGACTCACTTAATGAGGTGTATCCCCACACAAAAACAAGAAGAAATACCCAGAAAAAAAATGCATTTTCCTAAATCCTGCCCCCATGAGACCAAAGTTTGCAAAGGTAAATATTTGGCGAGGCACTTCTGCACCTACCCAACCCACTTAGCTCCACTATTTAACCCTAAGCACCCTAAGAAGACTGGTTTCATTACATATGGATAAGGAAGACTCTTTATTTCCTCGCTAACAAGCCATCTTTTGAAGTTTTCAAGGTTTTTGTTTAGTTCATTTGCAATTTCCCGCACACGGTAATAGTTACACAGGCACTTCTACCATGCAGGCAGAGCACATTAATACACTGACCTCTGCAAATTAGAACTGAATTCTAAATTCAAGGACCCCTTCTACAAATGCTGAATTAACCCTGTAAAGAATAACACGAGGAAGGATGAAACTTCCAGCACTCTGCCGGTCATTTCTCCTGATTATCTCTGTTCCAACCATGTCTGTCCTACTTCCATCCTCTAGAAATGGTTCGGACTGCCACTCCCTTCCCCATGGTCTCCCTGCTTTTCGTTTTCACCGCCTTCGTCATCAGCAACATCGGACACATCCGGCCACAGCGCACCATCCTCGCCTTCGTTTCTGGAATATTCTTCATACTGTCAGGTAACGTCAATGAAAATGCGGAATGTGACAGATGTTCTGTGCTCAGTAACAAATGATGACATCCTCAGCACCTGCACAATACGTTTAGTTCATTGACTGTGTTGCTGTGCATGAAAACAAGGTTTGCAAACAAATCAGAAGCTCACAGAACACAAATTTGATACTTTCGTGGAACAAGACTCCAGGCTTTCCTTGTCACGGTTTGTTTTCCAATTATTCTACTGGGTGTCGCAGTCATTGCAAAGCTGCCTGGAAGAAAAACATCAGCAGCTCTCAGAATTTCTCCCTGCACAGTATGAAAAAAAAAAAGAAAAAAAAAAAACTGACTTCAGCTGGATATTTACGGCAGAAATAAAATCCAGTGAACTACATCCAGCTAATGGGAGAGATGCACCATTTTTGCTTTTTTCTTAGTTTGGGCTTAACATCTCAAACGTTTATGATCAAGCGATTAAAACCACATTGAACTCTCCTCTCATCACCCTCTCGCTTCGCTTTAAATTGCATGTTTTTACAGTTTGGCCTGATGATGAGGATGAAGGCTGTAAATGTGTCCAATTTCTACAGATAAAAAAGGCTTTGAGAACCATATCAGAGATTTGAGGTTTCACTCATTACATTTTCACCTTGCTGTTGTCAAAATGCAGCGGGTTTTTGTTGCAGAATCTCTTGTGCATCCTGCAGCAAACCAGTGTAGAGAGCTGCACATTAGTTGTCTGGTGTTCTGAAGAACAAAATACACTGTGCGAGTAGATTGCATTGCATACACACACGGTCCATATTATATCACCACGATGAATTCTTTATATAATATATTCACAAAACAATATATTTTCTTACTGCATGAGTCAAAGGGCCCTTTTAAAATAAACATTTTCAAGCTGTGTATCATCTTATATTGGTTACTTTAAATTCGATAATGTATTGAAGAGGTCAGTTGTTTGAACTTAAAATATCTCTGTCAGCTTTACTGGTCATTGTAAATTTGTGATTTATTTGAATTTCTTTATTCATTGAACAATCTCGGTAGTACTTTAAAGGTGAGCTCCATAATACCGTTTCATTTGAAAATGTAACACTTCAAACTGAAATAGCGAATCACAGTTTTGCGGTGAACATGATGAAGTTGCTATTTTTCCAGTCAGTACAGTACAGAACCATCAGGTTAAGCTGTCAGGTTTACAGCGGTAAGAACGGAAATCAACACTAATCTTTTTTATGAGCCACGTTGTTTGTTTAACAAAAACTACAAAAACTACAAACTCTATGCTGGGATGTGCAGTAATACACTATTTTTCTTTAATTAATGAGTTGAGTAAATTCTCATAAACTTATTCATTCAATTAATTATTTTAAGCTCTTGTTTCTATGTTCTGACACTAATATGCTAAAAACTTTTCATTTACTTTATTATTTAAAAAAAATATATAATTGATTTTACAAAATTCCTGAATAAAAACATATTCTATTCATACTGCGGTAGAGTGGCCACCTACCGACCATAGGGTTGGAGGTTCAAGCCCCGCTCTTCCCGACCACATGTCAAAGTTTCCCTGGGCAAGACACTGAACCCCCAATATCCCATCCCCATCCAGAGCCGTGCGGTGGAGCTTTTTAATTTTTAATTTTTTTGCAGGTCAAAACACAACTAGCTCATTACTGTGCTAAATGTGACTAAAGAGTCAAAGGCAAATATATTTTACAAAATACGAAGGAGATATTAGGAGGTACTGGAAAATACTACAAAAACATTTTACATACTTCAAAACATTCACATTTTATTAAGACCTGTAATGTACAGCAAAGAATAAAAATCATTTTTATTCCTGTAGATGTAGGAATTCACTTATTTTATAACAAGTAATAGTAAAAGTATTGCGTTGCCCATTTTCTTCATTTCCCAATGACATTACAAGGATTTGTTCTATTTGTAAGTAGGATTTGCAGTTTTAAGTGTTTTTTTATTAATCTATTTGTGCAGACAGTCATGACCCAGGGACTGCAAAGGATTTACAAAGTTCTAACATAGATGATGGCTGATCGATTGGCTTTGTGGTTCCTTGTATTTCCTTTATCTTAATCAAATGCAGCACCCACATTCTGGTCTGTGCTTTGTAGCTCATCTTCATCACTTCTGCACAGGGACAGGGACTCGTACCTTCCTCATTGGAATTAATGCGATTACGGTTCTGGTAAATCAGATTAGTAGTGTATTTTTCCGGGACAAAGTTGGTCGTGCATGTGAAGTGCTGGATGGAACCCTGTCCAATAATGCTAATGAATGCTCGCAGTTGCAGTGAGGCCGCTCACAAAAGCCACAGTGCGTGTGGGGTTTGCCTGTTAGACTGGCGTGAACGTTTCAAACCGGTCCCTCACTCGTCTGCTTGAAGCAGAGGTTGAGAAGCAAAGTTTGGTTAATGATAAAAAGCCATCTTAGATGATGGAAGCTTGTCAGAACATACGTTGCTGTTGCTGCTGGCTAAACACTGAATAAGGTTTAATCCCAAACTTCTGCCGGTAAAACTCCAGGGCTTTAAAAAAAATAATTTCAGCTTTAAGCAAACACTCTGGGTATGTTGCCGTTTGACATTTTAACCGAAGAATCGTCAATCAGAAGGTTGGTTTTCTTCAGGACAACATTTACCTCACTGCAGTAAGTGGACACCAGCCTTCAATGCGCTTAAGCCACAATGTCACTTTCATAGAACCAAAAGCCAGCACAAAAAAAAATGAACTGCTTACTTCAAAATATTTTATAAAGGAGCGCAAATCACTTTTTTTCTTTTTTTTTCTTTACTGCCACATGTGAGCAATTAAGGAGAATTCACCCTTTTAAAAGCACACAAAGACTTGGGTTCGAACGAGTTCGGAGTGTAAATGTCATGCAGACGTGGATTTAATTAAAGCTGCAGCACATGGGCTGTAGAACAAGCTGTAGTGGTTTTATGAGGCACATGGCTGCAGACAAAGATCACAGAGTGACAACAAGATGGTTGACTCTCCAACAGTTTCTCAGACTCCCTCACCTTCGCCAAAGGCTTTCGCTAACCATAACCACACAACTTTTATTGTCTGACCCCAACTACCTTCACCCTAATGTCCATTTTGCGCTAGATGAACGGTTTCCACACAATGTCAGCGACTTCCTGCAGATCTTTTCTCTGCAAAAACATACTCTTGGATTTTTCCTCACAACAGCTCCAACATTTTTTGTGTGTGGTTGAAAATGTTCTCCCTCGTCTTGATGCCTCTGAGCTGATGCTGCAGCCACCATTTCCTTTTAGTTCTGTTACAGTCTGCTGACGTGAAGCTCTGCAGTTCACGACGTTCTTGACTCGTTGGCGAATGAAACAAAGTAAAACAAAAAGTAGATTTATGTGATCATGTTAAATATGATCAAACCTTGTGGATGAGACCAGGAATCATGAATCAGTCTAAAGAGACTTACAATGTGAACTCAGGGACACAAGTAGAGAATTTAGAAGCAGCATCAGCTTCACTGTCAGAACTGATCCACCACATGAATTTATGAATCTGCTTACGATGTGTGGGGATTTTAAGTCTACATACAGATTCTAGCCTGTTTGTGTCTTCTCTGTGTCAACATCCTGTTGGGAGCCAGACTCGCTGCCGCCAACAGGGTGACATCGCCTGCTCGTGTCCTCGCAGGACTGCAGGGTTGACATTTCCCGTCGGCTACCGCGAGCACACAGTCGCGCGTTTAGCTGATCACAGGTTGTTAGGGTTTATTTTTGGACCTCATCAGTCTGTCTCTCTGTCTCTCTGCGAGCAGACAGGATGACATCACCTCCTTTTGTTAGTTACCTCACAGATACTAGCTTAGGATGCTGGACTGCTGACCGGACACTTGGACGGTGCCACAGGAAAGTCAATGAGCCAAAACGTGGGAAAAAACACATGCTTGCACAGTAACGGGGAGGCAAACACATATCTGCATATACAGCAGCTTATTATTTACGCATGAAATATTAATCAAATCAATTTGTCCCCAAATTATTAATGCTTTTCATCAGTAGCTTACACAAGTAATAGAGAATTATTCATATTTTTACAGAAAATTAATTATAATTTAAAAAAAGGAATCAGAGAATAAACCTGCATTTCCCTTGTTCATCTGTCACGTCTGTCTCACATTAAGGAGACATTTTAACTACTACTCTGTTGTTTGTCTGACACCTCCAGAGAATAAAAACGCTTTTCTGTCAGAGTCACATTTCTGTCTGATACTTTATGGCAGCGAAGAAAGAATGGAGCCCAGTAATAGATTTTTTTTTTCCAATGAAAAACACTTTCACAGTATTTTAATTCTTTTGTTTGAGTTTTTCTCATTCAGAGTTTGTTTTTCAAAGGCAGCGCTGTCATTATTTCCCACACAGCAGGAGGAGAAAAACACAGAAATCAGTGCTGTTTCAGAATGATGTTTCAGTGTGTGTGTGTGTGTGTGTGTGTGTGTATTTTCGTCATCAAAACTGTCCGTCAGTCACGGAGCAGCCTGGGGTTACAACATGGTGGCTGTGCACCAGCTGTTTCCTCCATTTTCTCCTGTCAGTTCATCCTCCGGTAATTTCTCTCTCCTCATTCTGTCCATTTTTCTGCCTCTCTGGTGTCTTTCGGTCTCTCCCTCTATGAAAGCGTGCACGTTCATGCACATGTGGGGCCCACACGCTCTGCCCAGGAGGACTTGGACGAACATCCAGTCCCAACACTGCCATCTGATGGACAAATCTGGGAATCGCAGTGTTCTGAAGCAGTTTCTGTGTTTCTGTTTCTTGTTTTTAATCAGTCAAACAAAAACTCTCCTATTTAATATAATTTCTAATGACATGTGAGCAAACATGTAATAAAGTGAGATCAGAAGCATCATCATGTATTGAAAGTTTAAATCAGCCGTTCATCATATTGTGTAATTTTGACTTTATATCAACCTAAAAGAAAGTCAATCCACATCCACATTGCTTTTTTGTAATTGTGGACATGCGGGACGCTGTCCTGCTTGATTTTTAAAAAGGTCAAACACGGCACCAATTATAATGAATGTCCTAAACATCTGTTGGGACAATCGATAGCTTATTTCTCCAGCTCTGTCCATTAGAAGCTGCAAGAACCCACATAAATGTAATTCACTTTAGTTTCCATAGAACTCGGGAAGTCAAACAGTGAGGCTGGAACCCACCGGGCCAGGGGTTCGACTCCACGTCCTCCTAGCTCCTAGTGTCCCTGTGCACGACACTGAACCCCCAAGTTGTCCCCTACTGTCTGCGTCTTAGCTCCTTAATCCCATTAGATAAAAGCGAATGCTAAACGACTAAGAGTAATAGTAATAAATGTTATAGATTTTTAAAACAGTTTTGGCCTTTTTATAACACGGACTAAAACCTCAGATGCTCTGATTTGACACGTACTGTGATTCAGTTTGTAGTATCAAACATTTCACCGGCAGCACTGTAGATATTTTTTCTCTTTCTGTTGCAGACGGCATTAGCATTAGAACTGATTTGCACCGCAGGCTGTTGCCCACAATTATAACTCGCCCACACTGCAACACCGGTTCAGAACTTTGCTGCTCACGTCCCCAGTTTGTTCAGAATTGTAATTAAGTCTGGTGCCGTGCCCATTGTGGCTGCCAGTTGGAGAAATCATCGACCGACGGCGGCCGTGTGAGTGGACACGGTCTTCATTATATTTAGACAGGCAGGTCATCCATGAAAATTCGCTCCAAAAATGGCCACACTACAACCTAACTCTTAGATAACATACGTCTTTGGGCTCTCGTCTCCACGTGGAGCCAATCACAAAAATTTGTCTCCGGTGCTGCTGGAAAAGAGCCACAGAGCCTCTGCAACACACTGATGCAGAGGCATAAAACCTGCTCGGAAAACGTTTTGGTAGACTAGTGTTATTTTATTCCCGTGTAGCACAGTGTCGGATAATAGGTCATCAGTGATGTTTTCTGAGTGAGAACGAGCCGTCAGGAGCGTTTAGCGTGTCACACTTTCACTGCTGGAAGCTCTTGGAGGTCAGCTGCAGCGGTTAGTGTGTCGACAGGGGAGGAAGCCACGGCACAGTCCTAATGCGGCCTCATTATGTGTTTGTGCGAGGATTTGTATGTTTTAGTGTGTGTTTTCACTGCTGTGTGTGTGTGTGTGTGTGTGTGTGTGTGGAAGACTGTGTCTTTATCTCTTTACCACAGCAAAGCCTGTTGTTGGGGCCTATTTACAGTGCACCCAGGACACGTTATCATTAGCTATTCTAGCTACAGAGGATGTGCACACACACACACACGCACACACAAATACAAAGAGACTAAAAGCCTGTTATCATTAATGCAACATTCCCCCTGTTTCAACATGTTAACATCCACTGCAGAAGTGTCACACTTTTCACCTGAGAGATGCTATATGGTCGATTTTGACCCCCCCCCCCCCCCCCCCCCCCCCCCAGAAATAAACCCAGAGCAGCCTGAGAAGAGTTTGAAGTGTGTCAGCAGCCCACTGTGATATTCACTGAGGATTTCTGCTGACCGCTAATATGCCGAGCCGACAAAAATCTGGCTGTTTGCTAACATTTAAATCAAGGCGCTGATGCTTAACAAAGCAGATCCTCAACTGGCTTGTAAAAAAAACATACAAATTAAAACAGAAATCTGTCAGATGTAGAGACGGAGACGTCACTGTCATTTAAGCTGATGACAAACGTACAAAAACAGGATGGTGGGCTCTGCTGAAAAGGGCCCATTCATGTCCCTGGGACCTTAAACGATGGTTCTTACGACTTTCGTTCCACAAACGCTGTGTTTAAACACACACACACACACACGAATCATCAACAGTGAGTTATTATCAACCTCTGCAGTATAACTTGGGTTCAGGCACAAAGAAAACCAGTTTAAGGCAGAAGATGGGCAGTTAGGCTGTTTGACACGGCGCAGTAGCATCTTCTCATTGTCCTGCAGGTCTCAGTCTGGTGGTGGGTCTGGTCTTATACATCTCCAGTATTAACGATGAGGTGATGAATCGGCCCAGAGAGGCTGAGCAGTTCTTCCACTACCACTATGGCTGGTCCTTTGCCTTCGCTGCCTCCTCCTTCCTCCTCAAAGAGGTGAGTGAATTGCCCACACACACACACACACACACACACACACACACACACACACAAACGTAAAAGAAGCTCGCACAAACATGTGGGGCTGCTGCACGTCTCTCACACACACACACAGCACAAGCATGCACACGACAAAACGTGTGCAAATGATCACACACTGATTGTGCCAGTGAACAAAATACCCACACTGCAGATGACACGCGTGCACACACAAACGTGCACACACACACACGCGCACATGTGCACGCGGTCACCCATTCTATGTTACAGACAAATAGACTTAATAAGTGTTTGCATCTTGCGGAAACGCAGATTTATTCATGTTAAAACACACACACATGCGTACGAAGCGTCTGCATCAATATTCATAAATGTTAATAGCTCGAATACTTGGGGGCTGCAGCTCTGTCGCAGCACAGCTTCATATGCATCTGAATGTTCTCGCTGCATGAGGACGGGGCCTCTGCTGCTTCTCTTTATTCCGTCTCCTCTTCTGTGCTGCCTTCTCTCGCTCCCTCTCTCTCTCTCTCTCTGTGTCCTCTACTTTTATCTTGTCTCTTCTGCCGACTTCCTTAATCCTCTCTTGTCTCGTCCCCTCTCTTTTCTTCTGCTCTTATCTCCTCTGCCCCCCCCCCGTCTTCTCTCGCATCCTGTCCTGTCATCTCGTCTCCTCTCCGTTTTGTTTTCCTGATTCCCTCTCTTTCCCTGCCTCACTCCAGTCAGTCATGTCTTTCCCGCAGCTTCTCCCTGCCTCTTCCGTAGTCACTTTTTTTGTCATCCCACTTTTATCTCCTCTTCTCTTGCCATCTGTCCTCCTTTCATCTTATCTCCCTGTCTACTGCAATTTTTCTCTATTCCTCTTCCTCTATTTTCCCTGTGTCCTGCCTTTGGCACCCAAGTAACCTTTCTTATCCTCTTCACTTATTTTTCTCCCATTCTTTTTTGTCCAGTCCTCTAATCCTGTGGTCTCCTTTTACCTTCTCCTTTATGTCCTTCCAGTCTTTCCCTTCTCGCGTTCCTCATCTTCTCTGTTTCACTTTGGCATCTGCTTATCCTCCATTTCCTATTTTTTTTTCCCTTCCCTTAATCCCCGTCCCTGTTCATAAGTTGCTCCTTTTCCCATTGTGCTTTTTCCTCATGTTCTTTCACATTTCCTTCCCTAATCCCGCTGCTCTTTCTCCCCTCATTTTCTTTTCCTCTATACCTCTGTTATCTCCTTTGCCTCCACACATGCAGCCTTTATTTCCCTTCTCTTCTTCATGGCTTACCTCGTTTGTCTCCTTTTCTCCCCCCTTTGTGGACGTCTCTTCCCCCAAATCTGCGAATAATAGGATTCTTCACAAACACACGTTTAAGTGTGCTCTTCCTTTCACGCGCACACGTCAGCATCAGCATTGTCAAGTTTTCAGGCTGTTGTAGCAGTGATGTTGTGGGTGCATACTGAATGAGCAGAATTCTCAGCGGATGCCTGGCTGAAAACACGAATACGTTTTGGATAATGATTCATTTCACAGAGGAGCGGCAAATCCTGTTTTTGTCAAAAATCTGCAAATTTATTTTAGATTTATTTAATTTTTCCCCTCCTGATGGTGGTGTGTTGCCATTTAGGGACATGAGAGAGGATGGTGCAAACTGTGCTGTTTCATAAATGCTTTGTGCATCAGGGAATTTCTAGATAACTCTGCTGCTTATGTTGCTCTGCTGCGGTAATACTGATTTCCTGGATGGAAACAAACAGGAGCCTCCATGTCAATTTCTAGTTCACAGCGGATGCTGATCGGATCAACAGATCCGCTGGATTTGCACATCAGAAAATATCATTTTCTTACAACAATAACATCATGTTATAGACTCCGTGGGAAATTTGCCTTTATACAATTAAAAACAACATAAGAGCACTGAGTGAAAAATATGTGCATAAATAAAAAGCCAAGAGAAGTTCACCTAACTAACCAACAGTAATTTTGAGCCATGTGCTGTTTTCTTTCGAGGGTTTTTTTGGTCTCATGACATTAAAAAAAAAATCAATTGCTGTGCTGTGCTTGCTGAGAAATATTTGTTGGAAAAAAAAGTTGCATTTCTTTTGGTTAAAGCCACTTAAACTTTTTTTTTTTTTCGGACATCTTCTGGTTAAACTTATGTTGGAATTAAAACCCATTTTCTGAGCAGGTCAAAACTACAAAAAAAAAAAAAAAAGGGCAGTTTAAACAGAGGTGCATTTGAAAAAAGCACTTGAGTTTGAGTACGTACATACATATATGTGTTACACAGGTGTCGGGTAAACAAGTCAGTGACCAATGTATATTTGCGTGTTTCCCCCCCAGGGTGCAGGAGTGATGTCCGTCTACCTCTTCATGAAGCGTTACGCAGAGGAAGAGCTGTACAGGCCTCATCCCGCCCTCTACCGCCCCCGCATGTCCGACTGCAGCGACTACAGCGGCCAGTTCCTCCATCCAGACTCCTGGCCTCCCCCCCAGCGGGGCCGCAGTCCCTCTGACGTCTCGTCCGACATCTCCATCCAGCTCAACCAGACTCCACCCCCACAGCCACCTCCCAAGGGCGGCAGCAGCTCCCAGCCGACGCCCTCCTCCTCCGGGCCCTCATCTGCAGCCAGCTACCAGCTCCAGCCGGCCTCTTCTTCCTCCACCTCCTCCTCCTATCCTCACCCCCTTCACCAAGCCGCCACCTCCACCCTGCCTCGGGCTTCTCATGCCCATGGCCACCCTCAGCTCCACCCACACCCGAGCGGGCCCCCACCTCAGTGCCTGCCCATGGCGGCGCCACCCTCGGCTGTGCCTCCTCCACGCTACCATGCGCACATGCGAATGAGCGCTTCACCATGCTAGACTTCATATGTAGGGAATGGGAGGGAAAACACAACTGGGGGGGATTAGATTGGCTCTGCTACAGCTTTTACACTCCACAAAAATCTTACCATGAAAGTGTGTGGGAGGTGGGCTACAGCAGAGTGGGTGGAGGAGGGAGGTTTAAGGGGAAGGAGGGAAGAAAAGAGGGCAATTGGGGGGGCAAGTGGGCAGAGGGGTGACTCACTGCTGGTGGTGAGCCTGAAACTGAAGACAAACTTTTAACACGGTGGGAGGGAACATGGGACAGGAGCAATGAGGGATGTGATGATTAGCAGCAACAAGACGTTTGTGGGGTTCTGACGGGTACATTCATCATCAGGGCTGTGATACACAGGCAACAGTGCAAAGCCACATCAGAAACAGGAAGCTGAATCATGTGCAAGAGGTTTCCAGTTCACAAAAAGAACCAAAAAAAAAAAAAACCCTCGATAAACAATCAATCTGATTATAATCATATTTATCTTTTACTGAACAATAAACAGTGATATATTCTAACTGTAATTCCATGGATACGGTTGGGAGGGTTGTGTTATTACATTTTCATTACTTTTGGAAGAAATGTTGAAACAATGAAATCTAAACTATGAAATGTGGCCTTTGCTCGTGAGAGAGAGTTGCAGATGGTGGATTTAAATAAAAACACTGGGCAGAGTAAAAGCAGCCCCATCAACAATCAAACCACCACAAAACAGATGGTTCAGCTCGATGCTCATTTGATGCTCTGGCTTGTTACGCGTCACGCAGACAACAGGGGACATTCTTGTATATAATATACAATGAAAACAACGAGCTTTATCCTTTTTATACTGAATGGAGTTTTAATCACATATGGAAAATGTGATTGAAAGAATCGAAAATCGGAAAACCAAATGTGGTTCTGCTCAAAGAAGGGCCGAGTCAAAATGAATTTAATGATGCTAAAATATTCATGCCTATGCTGCAGGAGTTATAGAGCCAAACTTTAAAGCAGGAGCAAATGGGTTAGTCTGTCCTCAGGTCGAGAGCAGTAATAGAAAGAGCCACAGATGCATGCGGTTTTTAAGCTTGTGACTTTTCTCAACCTTATTTTGAAATGATTCTTCCCTACTATGCGCTGTTTAATTTAAAGACATATATGAGTTGATATAAACCAATGTCAGTCTAGGTCTATGAAGTCCCAGCGGTTGATGAACATGTCTTACCGTGTTTCCAGATGGAAAACCGCAGATTTCTTAGCAGTAAGTCTCTCTATTTGGATATTTATGCTCCAGAACTTATTAGGTTTTGAATGAGGCTCGTCCTTTCTAACCAATCAGAGGAATTCAATGATATACGATGCACATTTTGCAGCTTTTTGTTTATGCTAATTTGATAATGACTAATACCTGAAGGGCTGTTTAGAGTGTGGCAGATGGCAGAAAGGGGACTTTACCGGATTTCAACTTACATTCTGTGGTACATGCACAGTGTATTATTGCCTTTAAACATCTCTCTGCCTTCCCTATATTGAATCTCTCTCTTCTGCTAGCTCTACAATTCCTCCAGATGACATCACATGGAGCAGGTTGACCATGACTACAACCCCTCAAGTATGAGTTGACATCATCTATGGTTTTATTACCCAAATGCTACATTAATTTAGTGAATTAATTATTTAACATGACCTCCCAACCCTATTCATGAAAAACCTATGAACATAGTCAAGGATGTTTATTAATTTTAATCAGTATGAATACAACTTCGGCCCCCGCACCACTGACTCTAAACACAGCTCGGTGTTCACATCTATCACGGGGTGTAAATATTAACATACGTTTTAAGTGTTTTAGATATTGAATTTTCTAAGCTGTTTGTATTTCCAGGGGGAAACTTTGGGGATGAATGTTCAACATTTGGTGGCATGAGCAAGCCTCTGTGCAAGCTTCAGGATGTTTCTGTGACCTGTGACTGATGGACTACCTACTGCATTCCCCAGTGATCACACGTGGTAGAATCAAAATCGATGCCTTGGGAGTTTTGGCACCATCACCATGGAACTGAGAATTAAAATTTGTAGATAACGTGTACATACTACATGCAGTTATCGGAAACCAGTCAGTTTCTGATTGCACTCCATTTTAATCTGTTCAGTCCCTGAAAATACGATTTAAACTGAGCAAAACCTCCCTCAACCTGCAGACAGTTCCTGTCAGGATACATGAAATGTGAAAACAATGTGAGAATGTTACAGGCTTTGTTATAATCTTAGCATCTGATTTGCAGCTTCCATTGCTGACATTGTGCAGATTTAGTTACAAAAAAAAAAAAAAAAAATGACAGTTTTCTTTCTGAAATGACAGATGTGAAATGGAATCCAAATCCTCTTAGTTTTGTATGAGGGATAGTTCAAAGTAGATAGAAATATATAATAGAAGAGTCACACAGAGAACATGTGAAACTAACTGGAAACCTTGGTGCACTGTGACAGATGGTCTTGCATTCCAGTTTCCCTCATGTGTTCATCTCTTATTAATATAAATAGCTACGCTACCAATCACTTGAGTACCGTTATGCATCTGCATTTTTGCACAGTTCTTTTAAGGTCCAGATATCTTGATGATATGCATATTTTTCCATATAGCTCAGATCCAAAATATGTAAGGATGTTTGGTTGGATCCCTTTAAAGTTTGGCACAGTGGGTTTTATGATGGATCCTTCATTATGTGGTAAAATGGTGCTTGAAAGTTTGTGAACTGAAAACAATTCTTATTCAAGCCAAAAAAGTTCCACTTTGGTTAGTATTTATCTTCATAGAACATTTTTCCAGCAGGCCTCTGCAGACTCCTTCCATCTCGACCGTGCACATCGTTGTTGTTCAACGGACTCGTGAACATTGACTTTTGCGACCTCAGAGATAATTAAACACTTTACTCTTGTGTTGGTCGACCAGGGGGGTGATAGTGGTGCTTAATGTTCTCCATGGTCGACTGCATTGTCCAGATCAGACTTTTAGAGGGGAGCCCCAGACCCTAGGCAGGGCACCTATCCAGACTCATAACTCATTGTCATCCCATTGACTGTAACCCCTGAATGTAATTTCAATTTCAACTTTATTTACATAGCGCCAATTCACAACAAAGTCATCTCAAGGCACTTTACAAAATAAAGTCAAGACTATAAAGATGTATAAAGAGAACCCAACAATTCCACCTGGAGCAAGTCATAGGCAACAGGGGAGAGGAAAAACTCCCTTTAACAGAAGAGAGGTTGGGCAGGTTGGTAGGACCAGTAGCTGCACACTGGAAAAAACACAGCTCAAAAGCCCAGGGACACCTGCAGAAAGGGACAGAGAGAGGGAGACAGAGAAGGAGAAAGACTATGGGAGAAAACACACAGAGTAGTGAAAAAATATGATCTCTCTAGTTCCAGTCAGCACTCTTGCTGCAGCATTTTTGGAATTGCAGGCTCTTTAGGGAGTTAGTGGGGCATCCTGAAAGTAGGGAATTACAGTGGTCCAACCTAGAGGTAACAAATGCATGGAGTAGTTTTTCGGCATCACTTTGAGACAGGATGCTCCTAATTTTGACAATGTTCCGTCGGTGGAAAAAGGCTGTTCTAGAGATTTGTTTTATATGTGAGTTAAAGGACAGATCCTGATCAAAAATAACTCCAAGGTTCCTTGCAGTAGTACTGGAGGCCAGACTTATGCCATCTAGTGTAACAATATGGTTGGACATCGTATCTCTGAGATTTTTGGGCCCAAATACTATGACTTCAGTTTTGTCTGAGTTTAAAAGTAAAAAACTGTGGGACATCCAGGCCTTTATGTCTTGTAGGCTTGAAGCTTTATTAACTGATTATTTTCATCTGGTTCCATAGATAAATATAGCTGGGTATCATCAGCATAACAGTGGAAATTTATGGAGTGTTTTCTAATAATGTTGCCTAAAGGAGACATATATAAAGTAAAAAGTATTGGTCCTAACACAGAGCCTTGTGGGACTCCATAGCTAACCTTTGTGTGCATGGAGGATTCATCATTAACATGAACAAATTGAAGTCTATCAGATAGATAAGATTTAAACCAAACTAGTGCAGTTCCTGTAATTCCAATTTCATCTTCTAGTCTGTGTAATAAAATGTTGTGATCAATGGTATCAAATGCAGCACTAAGATCTAACAGAACAAGTATAGAGATGAGCCCATTAGTTACTATGATGAACTCTAAATCATAACTGAAAGTCTTCATACAAATTATTCCTGTACTGGTGATCACATAACTGTTTTTCAACTACTTTTTCAAGGATTTTAGAAATAAAGGGGATATTAGATATTGGTCTGTGATTGGCTAAAACACCTGGGTCAAGAGTTTTTAAGTAGTGGTTTAGTTACAGCTACCTTATAGGCCTGTGGTACATAGACTGCTTCTAAAGATAGATTGATGATATCTACTACGAATGTGTCTATTAAGGGTAAAGCTTCCTTGAGTTCCCCTTCAAAGTAATTGACAATCGCGGAGGTTCCAAATATTTAGGTTTGAATATTGTCCTACAGTTCGTTTTAATATTTATTTCTTTTATTTAAGTAGGGGGTGGTGCCGCCTTACAGCTGCAAGTTTGCACGTTGTCCCTGTTCTTGTGTAGGTTTCCTCCCACAGTCCAAACATATGCACATCAGGTTAACTGATGACTTTCTAAATTGCCCGTAGGTGTGAAGGTGAGTGTGAATGGTTATCTGTCTGTGTATGTCTCTGTGTTGCCCCTGAGATAGAGGGTGGACCCCACCTCTAGACAGATTACGATTGGGATAGGCTCCAGTCTGACCCTACACAGGATAATTGGTTATAGATAACAGATGTATATGTAACTAGGTTCTCTGTTTTTAAATGGTTCACAAAGGTTCTTGAGCCACCGTATGAAGACAACTGAACATACTTTATTCCTAAACAATGTGACGTTATCAGACTACTTTCATCTAGTTTCCGGATCTTCGTTGGATATTTTGGGACCTGGCTGCGGGGATTTGCTGTCATGCAGCCAGAAGAACAGATTTAAGGTCCAGCACTAATGTTGGGTTGTATTGTCACATTGGGAAAAAAAGATGTAGCATTAAGATTTTCCTTAACTAAAACTAAAGGGGCCCAGCACAAACCATGAATCACAGCCATAGACATTGTTGTGTAAATGTTTTAATATGCTTTAACGTCTGCACACACACACACACACATACACACACTCTGTTGTTCTGTTTGAATCCCATGTCTCATGTCGCACAGTGACCTAAAAAAAGCAAACTTAAAAATTGTTCAAGTCTTGTTTTGTAGCATGATACAGTAACAATCATGCCCGCTGAGGGCATGCTGGTAGCCATTTTTAGAACTAAGGGGAAAAATGTTCCGCTTACGGCCTGTGGTACTGTGGAAATAAAAGTGTAGCAAGTTAACTGCAGTGTTAGGATCTTTTATGAATATCTGCTGTGTTTCAAATTTAATAGGAAATCATTTAGCAGCTAATTACGAGAGCTTTTGAATAGGTTTTGATTTTATTTAAATAGCCAAAGTTGAGCATCCATGCTGCACAGCCATACACACATACAAAAATTTGTTTTATGTAGCCAACTTTTTTTTTAACAAATAAATCAGCCAGTATTTTCTATTAAGAGCATCGCAGCAGAGAAGCAGAGCTCTGATGCATTTAACCGCTTCTAAACTCTGACTTCCTGCAATCGACATCTCTTCAAACTGTGATTTGGGTGTAAATATTCACACTGTACACACTGTATGCAGTCCACCCAAGACATGTTTACATAATCAAAGGAACATTTTCAAGTTTACTTGGTCATCTTTGTTTGAAATCCAGTGACATTTGGCTGACTTGGTACTGGTAAAAAAAAAAAAAGTCCTGCTGGATTTGCAGTAATAAGGTTTATCTTAGCCAGCGGTGTTTTAAGTTTAAAACCAATAAAGCTTGCCTGGTTCCAGCCTTCTGTTTACGTTGTGTCATATTCTCTCATTTAACATATTCTCAATAAACCATAATGCTTTAAAACTTGGTGATAACCGGTCTTCGATCGTTTGACTGCTGCTGCACTTTAAAATAGCCCCAAATGAATAGGTACACCGAGAGTATTCTGCAATGCGCGTATCAGAAACCGATCCTTTAGCTTGCTTGAAACACCTTAAGAGGACATGGAAAGTGTTTGGACGGAAGCAGGGATCAAAATAAGAGAACAGTCCCAAAATGAGTCACAAAATGATTAGTTCTAAAACATATTTGCATGCGTTGACAGCCGCCCTTATGTAACAATCACCGGCCTCAAAGTGAAATGTATTATGATGCATTATTATTAAAGTATGAGTCAGCTTTTGCACAACACGTTGCATGCTAAATAATACACAAACACATTGTGGTCGTAGTAATTGATACTGAGTCATTATATACTTGGATCACAGAATGCACCATAGTTAATTTTGGATGGAGGTTATATTGATTGTTTTAATCGTTGTCGTATGTCGTAGGGTGGGAGCGTGTCATGATTTGATCCTTGTTACTCCCTTCGTGAGCTGAAAGCAATCTTTAAAGAAGAGGGTAAGTTCAGCCCATGTTCTCATCCCACTGCATCAAATATTGACGCCTCCTAAGGCATCAAGTTTTCACATTCGTTGGCGTATCGACACTACAGGAGCCACGGGAAAAACTGACTGTTATAGGGTTGGAGAAAGCAACTTCGGGGTAAGGTGGCGTTACATCAGGGGTCTCAAACTCAAATTACCTGGGGGGATGCTGGGCCGCATCAGGTATTCCACAAAAAAAGCTTTGTTAAAAAAATCTAATCTTCTCAAACGCCATTACTAACAGTTCTTTAACTTCAATGGGTTCTTCTGAACATGAACATGAACGGTTCTTCTGAACATGGCTTCTCTTCTCTCCAGAGACCTGGCAGCGCTTCCTCTCACATAGCTGAGCCACATTTGGCTTGAGGGAGGAAGCAGCTGAGACCCTCAGTATGGCTTGAAGATGATCATCAGTAATTTGGACCTGTACTTGGACTTTGGAAGTTCAAGTTAGAGAAAATCTTTTTGCACAAATATCTGCTCCCAAAAAGGCACAAGCTCAGGGGAGCCGGGGTTCAATTCTCTCAAAAATTGCCCAAGCTTGTCTGCTTTTCCACTCACCTCTCTGAACTTGGTTTTGAAATCAGAGTTGCACTGCAGGTCAATGAGCTCCGTTTGAAGCACAGGAAGGGCGTCCGATCAAATTAAAGAAGAAGGGCTCATGTCTTTCATGATGACATGAAAATCATAACATTTGTAGATGGTAGAAAGTACCAGGATAGCGGTAGCAGTAGTTATCCAAAAGATATCAAAAAGATAGCTGTGCAATGTTTCTCTGCTTGCATCAAGCCCAACTGATGGCCCCGCCCCCGGAGCCATGTATTCCACTATGATTGGTAGGTTCCTTCAGCTCCAGCTATCACAAGAAAGGAACGTTCCACACAAAACGCGGTAAAGTGATATTCATATAAAACCCGCAGGCCGCAGTAAAAACATGTCGTCCTGTGGGCCACAACATATCGCCACAATTGGCCCCCGGGCCGTGAGTCTGAGACCCCTGCGTTACATGAACAGTGACAACGTCGCACACATACATATTTACAGTATTAACCACGTGAGCAAGTTTGTGTTATGATGATCATTGAAGCGCACAATGACACTGACACTAGAGTCAGACCCTGGTCTCTTGTGGGAAAATTCCTGTCATCCAGGACCACTCTCCACTTCCCTATGAGACTTTTTCACTCTATATACTATGTCATTGCTTTAGGCATCAAATATTGAAGCATCAGGCTTTTCAATTAGAGCTCAGAGCGTCGATAACCGTCGGACACAGGTAGCTTAAAAGGAATGGACAAAGTGACGCTTAGGGAATGAGAACGAGCCGGTTCAGCATTAGGGGAAATGAGGGGAAATCTTGCCTGATGCATGAGGTGCATCTAACAACGGCTGGTCTATCAATCGTGTTTCCTGTTTTTCTATCCACACCCCCATGTTCCTGAGACCAACATCTTCTCAATCAAAGTAACGGAGTGCACCTGTGGGTGGTCCGTGAATATCTACGGGGGGTTTTATGTCGGAAAGCCTTATCTTATCAGACAGCTGGCCCAAAACTAACCATAAAGGTCTTCTAAAACTTAGTGTTGCTCGAGATTGATGTAATACTGTCTGTCTGCACCACTGAGCTCACAGCTGCACTTTCAGTTCAGCAGCAGCAACACAGTCCTCTGATCAGAGGAGATCACATTCCTATTTGGACAGCTGGTCTGTCCTGATTTATGCAAGTTATTTTAGAGTGGCTAAAACACCAAAACTACTTCATCAGAAAGAGGGAAAGAGCTGCTCCTAAAATATTTAGCACTTAGAGTATAGATGAGCTGATATGGATCAGCCAAGCAGGCGGAGATATGTCCTAAAAGGTGATTGATCGAGAAGAACCAGGTGGTGTGATGAGGACAAGGAGGCTTTTAAATGGCCAACGTGAGGACGCTGATGTTCACTGGATGAATGTGGCTCAGCTGCTACTGCACCGAAGGTTCTGACACATTCGGCGAAAATAAATTTAGGTAAAAATAATACAGTTACCTCTACCTGAACCAGAGGGTACAGTTTAATAGAGTTCACCATTGTTAGCTCTCTACTTCGATAGTGACTTCAGGCTAATATGATAATAATCCTGGTTGTTCTGATCCAGCTCATTTGGGTTTCAGAAAGGTTGTTTGAGCATTGATTTGTTAATTTTTGATGAAGTAATTGCGTGTTAGTGCTTTAAAAGTCTCAAAAAGTTGAGACGATGTTCAGCATATGAAGCTGACCTTTCGCAGGTTTGGGCTTGAGGACTTTTTTCCATGACAGCAGCTTCGGATAAATTTGAAGCCTGACTGGGATGGTTAGCGTAGCATTGCTGCCTCAAAGCAGGAAGATCCCCGGTTTCCCCAACCTAGTTCAAAGATATGGACTAAGATTGACTGGTGAGCCTTACAGACCAGTCCAGAGTCTACCTGCCATTTACCCTCTGACAGCTGGGAGGGGCTCCAACGTCCCCCATTACAGATCCAGCGCTTGTTGACACATTTCAAAATCCTCATTTCCAGGTGAACCTTATTAGTATTCATCATTTGGGAACCATGACTGACTCTGTCAAATCCTGCGTCACACCACCAGCGTGTATAAAAATGAACGTAATCAGTGTATGTGCGAGTACATTTTACTGCTAATATTTGTTTACCTGAGTGACTTCTTCCCGTCAGTATTTGCCGTGTTATGACAGTCTCCTCAGTCTTGTGTAATCTGCCGCTTGCCGCTGTGTGACCGGACTGTGAATGTCAGCAGACGTTCTGGACCATTGCCTTTTACTGTCACCACAGAGGAGGACTGCACTTCATTTCTAAATGTTTGTCTTCCTGGCATGGCATTGATTTCTTCTCCGTCTGTCTTTATTACTCTGGCTCCCCTCCCGTGAATACCCCCACCATACGCACACACACACAGACTCCCCTTCCCCTGGCAGCCTTCTGATCCATATTGACTGTCCGCCGTGGTTTAGCTGGCTCCCTGTTCCTTATTAAATCTGCAAAGCCCGTTTTGTTGTACCTGTCTGTTCTCCTTTCCGAGCTCGTTCTTCTTTCCTTTCTCCTCTTCTAGTCTCCTTCCTGTCTTGTTTGTTCTATCCCTGTCGTCTTTGCCGCGACGCAACACACGAAGAAAGGGCATCACAAATCCTGACAAAGATAATAACCACTTGCATGTTAATTGTACATTGCATCCAGTCCCGATCCAAACCCTTTAAAATTAATCTGCTGAACCCGGTTCAGCATCTGCTTTCATTTTATTTTTACCTCCATAATGTCAATTTGCAGTGGCACATCATTTTTCGAGGCTCCTGTTCTTGGAACAAAGAATTAACACATTTAACAGTCTGTTTCTGGCATCACTGACTCTAACCTCACAGCTGATTATTAACCTGCAGTCCTACTGTTCTATGCAGATAAACTACAAATGCATTTTTTTAAGCAAACGTAATTACAACGGATTCTATTTTTCTGTTAACATAATGAGAATATGTTGATTTGATTTTAGGTAGAAAGATGCAAAGAGGTTGGTACTGATTATATCAATAACATGTTCCTGTGAGAAAAAAAGGAACATTTTAGTTTGTCTGACCACAGTATTTTATTTTATTTTATTTTTACATCTCTTTATGTTTCGACTCTCACAGCCCTTGGTTAAGATTGTGGCTGTTCAACACTCAGTGTTTGCTGTCCGAAACGCACGTACAGCCTGGAGTCGAACACGGTCCCAAGGTGTCATCAGAGGTGAATGTTTCTGCCTGGGGTTTCTGTCCATAAATGAAATCCTTTATTCATTTGAAAGAAATGTTGCATTAGAACATATTTATTCACTGATTAATTCCATTATTTAGGAACATAATTGTTTGGAGCCGGAGCTGGCAACTGTTTACTTCTGTCTCTGACTGATTGTCTTTTTCTGTAGTAGCACTCACTGGATCCAATTTTTCTTGTTGTTGTTGTGGTTTTTGACCTGCCCCAGCAATCACTCACAGACCATCAACCGGCTGCAGACGCTTACTTGCAATTTTAGACACTTCTCTTTATTTTTTGGGTTGCACCCCATTGTGCCTGATCCATGTTTTGATTGCCAAGAGGACCCTTCCTCGTTCATAACAGAAATAGGACTTTACTGCCACACTTTTGATTTGGTAAGAGTTTCTAAGTTAGGAGAAAGATGATGTCATTAAAAATATCTGCAACAGTAAATCAGTAAATGTGAGTCCCAGAATTATCCAAATTATGCAAACAAAAAAAAACATTTTTAAACATTTGGGGGGAACAACAACACCGGTGAATATGTACTCAGAATGTTCTTGTAAATATCCTGAAGGTGCAAGTGAAAGAAAATAATATATATAAACAAATAAAAACGGACTATTTTGAATAACAGAAAAAATGACAACATCAATTTAGATTTCTTTCTTTCCAAAATTGTACTTTTATTTTGTAAAAAAGAAAAAAGGGGAAAAAAAACAATTGTACTATTCAATTTATCAGACAATTTCCTCAGCCTACAACACAAATCTTAATTCACTTTTACTTAAACTGCATGTACCGGGGGGATGGAGAAGTTGTGCCTGAATGAGTTGAAACCAGGAGCAGATCAGGGCCAATTTTCTTCTAGGTTCCTACATGTGTTGTCTTCTCCAGCACCAAATTTCCAGCAGAGCTCCTGCTGCTGTGCTGTTTGACCTGCATTTCTACCTTTGGACCCGAGGACCACTAGGACGTGGACTTCTCTGATCTTGTGACTTTTTGGCCACAGCTCGGCCTGTAACTAATAAGAATTGAAGCACCTGTGCCCACTTTCGCCTCCACGTTCTGGAGAGGGACACTGCAATTGTTTCCAACCTGGTGATGCAGCTCAAACACACGTGCAAAACCGTCATCCCCCCCCCCCCCCCCCCCTCTCTCTCTCTCTCTCTCTCTCTCTCTCTCTCTCTCTCTCTCTCTCTCTTCCTCTCTGTGTGTCTCTTTCATATCAATCACGCGCATCGCCGCATCCTGCACCAGCACCGGCTTCAAAAGTTGCCCCTGCAAAGGTAAGCTGATAATTGATCGATATGTTCATTTGCCCATCGACGCCGTCCCACTGCGCCCGGACAGTTGGACTCTAGGTAGATGACAGCGCATGAGTCGGAGCGGTGTACGCATGCTTGGAGCTGTGGAGAGCGCACCACATGTACACACTGTACTCTTCATCCAAATCATCTGGGAACAACCGGGCTCCGCGCCGCATTTGCATCTGTGTGTGTTTTAGAAGAATCTACAGTTGCTTTAAGCGAGCGGATTGAGGCAGAAGTGACGAGAAAAGCTGCGTGAAGACGTTTGGCGAGGTAAGAGATCGTTTGGAGCAAAGGGGGGAAAAGGCGTAAATGTGACAGAAATTCGTGCAGGGAGTTATGGCTAAAGCTGTCAAAGGCAGGTTCAGGACGAACATACATCACGGCACTATACATCTATTACCCCACATCGGGGATTAATGCTCGATTCACTGTGATTCTGTTTAATCGGAAATATTTATACCCAAAGGAGAACATGGCCAAATCAACTTTACAGGCATGTCCGATTATTTCTGTCCTTTTGTCAGAGAGCAGTCTGTCTATAGGTGTGGGGTCGGCTGTGCGGGCGGGATGCGCGCAGTGTGGGCTCCAGAGTTTGGCTATTTGAATTTGACTATCGAATATATCCAGTTGCCCCTGATCCAGCTTCCTGCCTATTGAGTGTCACCTCGGTACCAGCTGGAGGGAGCGCAACATATCAATAAACGGGAGTAAAATAAATGAAGGAAAAAGTTTGAGAAAAGTGGCAAATCAGAGGAAGAATAGTTGTTAAATTAATAGTATTAATAGATTGAGAGGCAAAGAGAGATTTTCTGTTTTTATATATATATAGTTTTGCAGGAATGCGTGTGTCTGTGAGTTTAAATTATAATCCATATCCCCTCACGTATTATTTTTCATCAACGTGCTGCTTGATTTCCAAAGTACCATCAAAGCACTGACCTCTCTTCTGACTGATGGCTCCCCACTATCACCGATGCTCCTGCTCTGCTGCTGCTCTGTATTCACGGCCGCTTGCTTACGGCCTCTGCGCTCCTGATGCCGAGCTTGGCCGCTTTGTCCTTGAACTTTCCTCCTGTGCATTGTGTGCGTGTGTTTGTGTTGCCCCTCGAGCGGGTTTGGTGCTTGTTCGTCCCATGCTGCACGCAGGCGTCCTCGCCATCAATGCACACAGTGAGACTGAATAGCAGGTTTGTCCAGCACAAGATGTCTTAGTTGCTGGTCTTTGTTTTGCTGTCACTGGTCGCTGAGGGTCCCCTGCGGTGCTTCCAGTAGGTCCCAAACAGCTGCAATTAGACCAGTCCTGAACGGACTCAAATCAGGCTTTCAAATAAACTTCAACTGGCTAAGTGTATCCACAGAAATTCTCATATTTCACAAGATTTTAACGGCTCCATCACTAGTTTATTGTGTAAATATTTTCCTTTCAATTTGCTTACTTCTACAGACGTGACCCCTTCCTCCATCCACTATCTGTAACCACTTATCCTGTGTAAGGCCGCAGGGGGCTGGAGACTGTCCCAGCTGTCATCGAGAGACACATTTACACTTATGTGCAATTTTAGAGTCACCAATTAACCTGACACGCGAGGAAACTGGAGGAATCCCACGCAAGCCCGGGAAGGACACGCAAACTCTACACAGAATCTGCCAATTCTGGCACATTCTCCTTCCCGAGGGGTCAAACGGCGTCACTTTTTCCAGCCCCTTCTCCGTCACATACAGACGCCCAGGGTACCCATTTGTGTCTAACACATAGGACCAGGGTTCGACACTGTGCGCTCGAATGATGACTGTAACACAACGTGGTGCATGTGGTTACTGTCGTAAGGAAGTGCGTGTGTCACTGTCTTTAGTAATTTCACCTTATGCTGAAATTATTGTCCCAACCGCTAACATAGTTATTGTGAGTGTGTGTGTGTGTGTGTGTGTGTGTGTATAAAGTCATTCCCGTGGGGTCAAACGGTTGCGGCCCTGTAGCGTCGGTATCAGACGCTAAAGTACGTAAACAGCAGTGCAATTTAAGGCCACTTTCTGACGCTGTGGGACGTGTTTCGAACCCCGTGACCTTCTAGCTGTGAGGCGGCAGCACTAACCACTGCACCACCGTGCTGCCCACATATTAAAAATGTAGCTGCAATTCCTCAAACATTTATGTCACATGACAAACAGGGACAATCCTAGACTGTGGGGGGCCAAAGGTGGAATAAAAAGGCTATTGTGTCGCCGTGGCTCAGGCCCCTGGATACAAAGCCCTAACAAATCACGACCACATCACAGCGTTAATGGATAATATTTTATTTACATTCGCTGATCGTGAATATCTGCAAAACCATACAGATTGGTTGCATGTTTGCATGAGTCACAAGTGCTTCCATCCATAAAATGTAGCTTCATTGTAAAGAGCTTGTTTTTTTCTAACTAGTGTCTCGTTTGTTTATTTTGCTCATCCGGCGTCTCGCGTCATCCGGACCACAATTCAAGCTCTGTTTTATCCCTGACAGGGCTTTTTCTCAGTGTGTCGGTCCTATAGAGGCAAGTGACTTGTTTAGATGCTACATGAGCAAACTTCACACAGTTTTCAGTGGGTTCAGCAGCCAAAAACCGTGCAAGAAAGGCAACACTAAATTTTGTCTTCTCCTCGTTGGGGGTGGAGGTGTTGAAGAGTTCCAGCCAGTGTTAGTGTGTACTCTCTTCTCTGGATGGACTTCTTGCTTCCTTGCTGCCATAAAAAGCTTCCATTTGTGCTTGTAATTTGGATTTGCCACTTTCACTGAGAACAGTTCCTGTGAGTGAGGAAGAACCTGCAGGCTCTCGGGCGGAAAAGACCACAAGCTCGTGATTTCAGGGTGTTCTCGCAAAAATCCTTGTGAATTATGAGAACATTTTCAAATCTGCTGTTGGTGATTTGTGTACCATGCATGTAGTGTTTTACCCAGAGCTTCCCAAGCAGGTTTGGAGCTGCCCTGATCACGTAAACTGACCCACTTATCCTCATCTGTCCACAGGTCCCCTTTGGATCCAGTTTTGTTTTTTCGTGTCATTCTAACATAGGTGTTGACACATCTGTTTCGTATATCTTTGTGTGTGACGTAATTTTAAAGCAGCAAAGAGTTTGAACGTGAGGCACAAGTTTGTTTCCCACTTATAAGTGTTGTCATTTTCTTTCGACCAAAACCAGAACCACAACTTTTGTCCCAACCCTAACCTAACTGTTTCTGTACTAAAATGTATTAGGGGCCGGCACATGACTGACTGTGGCTAATGGCAGGTAGAGTAGGGACCTACTAAACCATATGTAGGGGCTGATGTTAACAGATAACCAGGTGTGAAAATTGGAAGAGAACAGCTCGGTCGTGGTTAGCGATGCTGTGTAAATCCATCTACTGGAGGTTTTGGACATTGAAGAGTCATTGTTAATTGTTGATTTGCTTCTGAATCCTCAAACGAGGGGCCTTGCATGTTTTCCGGTGTGTATCTGACATGGAACTAATGGAAATCCCCCGTTGTGGTACTGCTGCCGGCTCACGTGGGTTTTGCATGTCCTACAGTACAGAAACCACTGACCTTGTGTCAGTGCCGGTGGGGACTCTGGTTTTGGGAACAGTCTGGTTGTTGCAGGAAATCGGCCGCTGTGCCCGACATGCCCCCTGAGCAAAGCATCAGATTCCCTTTCTTTCCCCTCTCCTCTGTCTTTCTGCCTCGTGGAAGCAGCATCCAGCATTTCAATGCATGAATCGGTGCTAAGTGATTGTGATTAAGTCATCGCACCAACGGGAAGAAACTTGGATGGATGAAACATGCCGAGACACGCTGACCACAGTGCTAGTGACTCACGAGTCTGTCATTTCTCTCTCTTCATGTACCTAGGCTATATGTATCCAGTGTGTGTGTGTGTGTGTGTGTGTGTGTGTTTGCATCCATCATGTATGACATGCAGCGTTTTGTGTCGATCTGCACACCAATGGAATTCACACACTTTTTTTTGTGTAAATCTCTGTTAAATCCTGTCAGCTCTTACATCCATCCCACCACTCCTCCGACACACACAAACACATGTACACACATACACACTCGCCAGCTCCGCCGTAGACTTTGGAATTCACTGTTGCCATGGCAATCGAATAGAGCACGCTCTCTTGCACCGCCTGTTGTTTTCTATTGCTTTATAGCTCTCGTTCTCTGTAGAGGCAAACCAGCTTCTCTTGTTTGACAGGGGGCTCGTTTCTCAAGTCTGCATCAGGTTCTCGATGTTTGTGTTTGCTGTTTTCTTGTTAATAGCACATCATCATTCCCATATTGAAAATACATGTCCATATGGGAGATGCTTGTGTACAGAAGCAATCCCTTGTTTCAAGACTCATGTCACGTTCCTTAATTGAATCCGCCCCCCACTCGTCGTATCTCGTCTTCTCATCTTTTTCTCTCTCCCTCATCCTTTTGCTTCTTCTCCTCCCTCGCGCGCTCTTTCATCTGCTCTTTACCCCTCGCTCCTGCCTCTTGCTTCCTTTCCTTCTCCCAGTAGCTAAGATGACTGCCACCACGATTCAATGAGAGGAGAGGACGCCAAGTAAGGTGCGCCCCGCTCCCTGAAAAACCCGAGGAGTGCTCAAAGTAGAGAGAGAGAGAGAGAGGAGAGGGAGAAAGAACAAGAGAGACTGGCAGAGGACAGGGGGAAGGGGAAGGGGCAAGAAAAAGGGGAGGATAAACGGTGGATGGAGGCGGCTCAGACCGGGGCTACGGAGCGCTCTTCACCGACGAGGAAGAAGAACAGCAGCAGCAGCAGCAGAAGCAGGGGGGAGAGGAGATGGAGGCGAAAGGCAGAAACATGCCCCCAGGTATAACACTCTCTCTCACACACACAGACACACAGATGCAGCTGTGTTCCTACATGCATAAACGGCACACACACACACACACTCACACACATGAAACGTAAAGAAAACCATTCAGGCATAAACATTCAAACACATGGGCGAAACAGTCTTGAAGGAAACCACCCACACACACGTACACACACTGGCATGCAGATGTGAACCAGGGTCTACGTTCAGGAGGGAAGTGGACGATTAATCTGCGCTGGCATGTGTGGAAGCAGGCTAAATGCTGTTTAGCTGAGAGACGGCTAAATGTTGACACGTGAGGAGTTTTCAGGCAGCATGCTGATTTCCAAAAGACCGATTAACTGAGCAGCAATCACAACACTGAAATGACCCGTTTGACACTGACTCTGTGTTTGTGTAGACGGTGGAGACGATGTTCAGCGTGTTTTCTACGCTGGTTGCGGCAGCACAGCATCAGAAATTCTTACATGCTTTTTAACATTCTGCATACAGGTATTTGCATAAACGTGCCATTGAACTTGACATTTGGCCACGATGGAAACAAGTCAGCACCTTTGACTGTAGATGTTCATGCTGAACTTGCATGTTTGAATGCACCAAAAGCCGTGGAGCCTCTTCAAACTAAAGCCTGTGGACAGCAGTCTGCAGATGATGGTGTAAAAAAAAAAGCTCATCTTCTAGTAGTTTGTGATATTCGGCTTAAATAATCCCTCAGGAAAGTTCAAAACCTGTGTCGCCCTGATCCTCATTGTGTTTCCCAACTCAACAGCACATTTTTTAAATTTATACGACAGGCTTCCGTAGTCTAATGCTGTTTCCTTGTACTCGCTTGCTTATTTTTTTACACGAGCAGTGAAATAATTTACATTGTTTCCAACTTTGTGTGAACTTGAGCAACATTATAATGTAAGCATCACTAAAACAATGTCGAATGTTTCTTTGCATACATTTTAAAACTTCAGGTACTTGATTCAGTACCTTCCCACGTCAGTTATTCCTTCGCCTCCTGCCGTTGTGTTACGGACTTTCCTTATGCATCATTCAGCAGGCAGGTCGCCGTTGGGGTCAGAGGACCAGTGGTCTCAGGGATACTGGGATTAGTGTTGCCATGGAAACACCCCACCGGCCTGCCCAATTAGCCAAATAGTGTCAGAGCCCACAGTGGGATTGATATTGTCTGAGCAATCGATGGTTTGTGATCACATGAAGAAAAAGACTTTCCACAACGCTGACTGGGGTTTTTCATGCCTGCACTTAGCTTTTTTTTTTTTTATTCCAATGTATCTCGATATTCCTGCTGTCGTGCCTCTCACCGTTCACCTCCTCAGCTCTGATTTTAATCTTTCTCCTCTCCTCTTTGATTTCTTCTGCTCTGCACTCATCTCTTCTCATCTGCTCATTAACTCTTCTCTTGTCTTTTAGCCTCCTATTTATAATATGTACAGTTTTTCCTTTTTTTTGCCCTATTCTGCACTGGATGTCCTCTTTTGATCTAAAGCTGTTTCCTCTGTTTATTATAACCTTAATCTCTGAAATTTAAATGGTCTCTTTAATCTATAAAATAAGGCATTTTTGAAAATGTTCTTACTTTCTTAGCAGTCCATCATCCACCCTCCACTCTTTAGTTGTTGTGTGTTTTTTTTTTTTTTTGGTTGATGCGGCAGGGTCGGCATTTTGTTCCTCTGCCGGCTGCATGCTGCCAACGTTTCTCCACTGCTTCCGGCGGTGTGTGTGTGTTTTTTTCCTTTGTTTTGTTTTGGGTTATTTTTTTTTTTTTTTTGTATTAGTATGCTCACCCATGGAAAGACTCCACCGCACAATCAGCTCCTACCAGTCACCTACAGTGGCCCATGGGGGACAGCAGATGTATTAATGCATAAATATTTAACAGTTCAATGCCGAGCTTGTGGACAGGATGGAACGTGAAAGTGATTACAAGTCCTTTTTGTTTTAGCTTCTCATCTTTTAATTTTATGGGCGTTTTTAACCTACAACAATTTCTACTGTTATAGGAAAAACTGAATTAAACAGTCCGATAGTTTTACATCACCCTGACTTCAGTTTGCCGACAGTAACACGTCATGATGTAAATGACTGTGAACATACACTAGTTAAAGGTTGCAGTAGATGCCTCAGACGTACATGAATGTGGGAAGTGAGAGAGTCTCACACAGTGTTACTCAGCAAAAATTTCCACCATTAAGTTGCATCAAATATGAGACTGATGCTACTGTGCAGTTAGTCAAAGCAGGATGCACAGAGGAAATGCACACGACGCTGTAACTCTCTCACTTACTCTTTAAATTGGATTATAAAAAGCAGCCCTTGTCTCAGAGTGACTGTCTTAGATTTTTTTCTAAGGATTAAGGGAATCGGACTGTGTATTTTCTGCAGATCCATAGGTATAGTGCAAACAAGAACCAGCAACACTAAGAACAGCTTGGCTTTCAAATGTTGCAGGATCAGGAAATGACACCATTGTATAAATTACGGTTTGTAATTGGGGTAAGAAATGACACTGTAAAGCCCACAGCTATAACTTTAATGGTAGTGGTAGAGAATATATAACTTAACGTTGAGGGAAAGATTAAAAAACTGAAGGTCAATGAAAATCAAAAGAGATGTAAATTCTTTCTTTCTTTTATTTTGGATTTTGATTTTTTTTTTTTTTTGCGTGTCGCACTCAATTCATCCAAACTTCTCATCATCACAATGAAGATCCTGCTTCAACTGTCACGTGCAGCGATGATGATAAACGACCTACTCGTCTTTCAGATATCAGTTTCCTTCCCCGCCCAGCGATGGTCTGGTGTGAGCGCGGCATCCAGGTGCTGCTGACCACCATGGGGGCGTTCGCTGCCTTTTCCCTGATGACCGTGGCTATCGGTACAGACTACTGGCTGTACGCCCGGGCCTTCATCTGCAACAGCACAGCCAACTCATCCCAGGAGGACTCCAACAACAAGGACAAGAAAGATCCTGGGGCTCTGACCCACTCCGGCCTCTGGAGGATCTGCTGCCTGGAAGGTACAGCTGGTTGCATGTGTGACAACACTGGATGCATTGTGGTGGGGCTGAGTTAGAATAGTAATGTAGTCAAGGAAGCTAAGAGTGTGTGTAGTGTAGTGCACAAAGCAAAAGTCTTGCATCAAGATTGGATATTTCTGCGGAACATGAACATTTGACAGTGTTTTGTAGTAGTCAGTGTATAAACTTGGATGAGGCTGGATATTAAATATACTGTACACACTAACACAAACAGCTAAAATACATACTGTGATATAACTTAACTAAAATATACAGCGTATAGCTGTACTTAAATACATCCCCTCAGCCTTTAGCTACAGCCCACTCTGTTAAGCTACAGCATGAGAACAGAGTAGGTGGAAAAAAGCAACCCGTAGTGTATGGTACTGACGCTTAGCAGTAGCTGCCGTGCACCCTGCTGCTGTCCATTCAAAATCCAGGACAATGTTGCCAAGCAGCAGATGCAGTAATAGCACACTGCTCAAAGCTCCTTGAAACCCACTGTAATGAAATATATTGGCTAGAGCCAGATCTGCGTGGACCACGTACGCCGCTCGTGGTTGCTGCTGTAGCCACAGTGCAATGGGATCCTTAAAGAGTTTGATGGCGTGTTACTGCCAGGTCGTTACTTTCCATCTTATCGCACGGATCTGTTAGGTTCAGAATGTTGTAACACACATGATACGTGATGAACTCGTGTTCTCATGATGCACATCTGGATATTTACAACGCCCGAATGCCAATTCCGGGCTTGGAGAATTCCCAGTTTGGAGAAGGTGGATTCCACTTCCTTCTCATCTTGACGAGACATTTCGTGTTGCATTGCGATGTGTGTTGCAGTTGGTGCAACAACAACTTTGCCCGGACACAAACAGGGTTGTAAATACACAGAAAATACCAGTCGATACTCGGTGTTGAAAGGTCATAATTCCAACGTTAGAAACATGACGTGTGTTATTTATTTATTTATTTATTGGTGTGGGGGAAATAGGCAGGAGGCAGAAATGATGAAGGACCAACTGTGAACGGGGCTGCAGAGAGCTGAGCTTTGCCACAATTTCCCCTGCTGCACTTGTCACACACACAAAGAGAGAGAAAAACACTTACATTTAAGCAAACATACTACTGTGTACCTTCAACGTGGAGCTCGTCATAATGCTCCAGAGCTCTGATATGAGTGGTGACTCATTCAGTGACTGATTAAGTAGTTTTCGCTGCAACTGACAGACAGGAACCACACATACATTACAGAACATATGGAGCATCACCCAGATGACGGCAGTTATTATAAAAGGTTGTGGTGTTTGTCATTTTAACGTCAGTAAATTAAGATATTGACTTTGAGGCACTAATGTAGATACTATAAAGAGCTTTGCACTGTTTGCCTTCAGATCTAAGCAGGAGATTTGTGCGATCTCCAAAGGTTCATCACCTTCGTCAGAATGGGTTCGAATCATCTGGGTTCATTTGTGGACTTCCGCCCCTGTGCACGCAGTGCCCACAGCTGATCCTCGTAGATGAATAACTCTCTGCTATTGCTGCTCCAAGCCGGTCTGCAAAGATCTGACTTTGCCTCAGGCGTTTTGTGGCTGAGTTCTGTTTCCTTTCTGCACACGGGTGCATAATTTGTAATGTTTTCCTTTCCGCCTTTCATATACTGCACTTTATTGCAAGCGAGACATGGGATCTCTCCTTTCCTCCTGATGTTAATTTTGACCATGGGATGTCCAAATTGCTGTCGAGGTAAACAAATATTATCTGTCAACACGAAACCTCTCCTGTTGTGACTTCCAGATAATGATACAAACCAGAGATGAAGCTTTTAAAGCATCTAGGAGACGACAATAGAAGAAGTAGTGAAGTGTTTCGTCTACACTAAGACAAGAAAAGCACAACAAATTGCGCAGCGCTGAGCTCGACGGGAGGAGACGAGGACACCATGTCAGATTTATTTTCCACATAGGAAAGATGAAAAATGATTGCATGTTTTAGGGGTCTGATTTTGTCACAGGAGACATATGAATGTAAATGTGCTGTGAATGAGGTGCTGTCAAAGCCTCCTGTGATCCAGATTGAACTGCACTGGAAGTGTAGCAGTGAGCAGTAGGAAGCTGGACCGGGCGAAGCATTTGTCTCATGGTAGCTAATGTTCCATTTTGTAGTTATTAGAATTTTTTTTTAATTCGGTATCACACTTGCACTCAAAAGTCAAATAAGAGATGCCGTCCCGCACCTGTCCAACAATACACTCTGTTTGTTCGTGACTAAAGTTTGCATTGCAGCCAGAAGACGAGCAAAGCGGGACATTAGAACACACTTGTAGCACAGTTTCATTTCCTCTTCCTCTTATTTTGCTCAGGTAAAGAAACCTACCCGTGCTAAAGCTAAGCTAGTAACATTTAGCTCCGTTTCCCCTCTGGCTGCAAGACTCTGAAAAACTACGTTGAACTGTGCAACAGCAGGATCCGTCTAATCCTTGGCTTTACGCCTCCTTAACCCCAGCGACCGCCGTTACACTTTCTGTGTGTACATGTGAAGTCGTTGGTACGTCCTGTAGTAATGCTAAAACGTACCTGTGGCGTACCTGTGTGGTGCAATTTGACACCTCGGGAAGCGTCAATATCTGACGCTGTGGGAAGAGAAGATGTTGGACGGGCACTAAGCTGAAGTATCGCAATGACGTAGAGGAATTAATTCAACAGTTACAGGATGCTTACTCAGAGCATCTGTCACTCCTCCTTTTATTTTCTGATGTTTATTTTTTTAATATCCTCAGTTTGAATATCTTCTCTATCCATCTTTTCCCCAGTTTATTCCTCCTATCAGTCCGTCAGCTTCCTTTGCTTCAAAACTTGGTTGAGAAGGAAAATGTTCACAAATAAATATTTTATAGTAGATGAACATTAGTCACTAGAGAACAGACTGGGACACACTCTCTTAAGGAATCGATAGGTAATGAATCTGTGAAACATTTCACACACTACATCCTCTGTTTTTGCATCTGTTATCCACTTCTTCTCTTCAACGTTTGTAACGTCGCAGTCTTCATTGTGATGTCTACTCGTCTCTGCCTTCCTCCTCACACTGCCCTCCTCTTCCTCTGTATGGTTTTTGCAGGCTTGAAGCGAGGTGTGTGTTCCCAGATCAATCATTTCCCAGATGACGCCGACTACGACCAAGATGCTGCAGAGTATTTGCTGCGTGAGTGACACACACACGCACAAACACACACAAAGTGAGCACTGCACACGCACATTGTAACACATTGTGCGTGTGCAGACACACAGATACCGAGAGGACAGAAGGGAATGGTGGGCGGACATCAATGCATGGATGTCAGATTCAAGCAAAGTGTTCCTAGAGGTGTGTGTGTGTGTGTGTGTGTGTGTGTGTGTGTGTGTGTGTGTGTTTAAATGCTCAGGTGCATGAGGTTGGGAGTCTGGGGGTGTGTAGAAAGCTTTTTTTTTTTTTTTTTTGAAAGAACAGAATTGAAAGAACAGCCTTCACTAATGGATTATTTTCAGCTCAGGATTCAGGTTTCACATCCTTCCTCTCTTGTAATAGCAGATTCTCTTCACTCAGCCCTAAAACTATAAAATATATGTTGTATCCATTTATTATATAAATGGATACAACATATATTTTATCTGTGATGGAGGCTGTGATGAAATTCAGTGTCTGTACCGTTAACAGAGCAGCACTTGTTGAACATTAAAGCTTTGTGCCTCTGCACACATAGTTTTGAAATTAGAAAAACGATTAAAACATTTAATTAAAAAGACCTTTTTTTCATTGATGCCTATTATTTTAGTGACAATTTTGTTGACGAAATGTCCACAGAAAATTTGAATTAATGCTTGTTACAGCACTATCTGTAAGCTACTGCAGGCTGAAAAGTCACCTTCAAAATGTGAAGGCTTTGATGTTCGGTGTGTTCCTGCCAGAGATGGAGCTTTTCAGCATTTTAATCTTCTATAAAGTCTCCCCGTTATCTACTACTGCTGAAAGGTTTGAGGTCTCTGCTGCGGGATATACTCTACTGTCCAGGGTTTTTTTTTTTTTTTTTTTATATGATGTAATGAAACTTTTCGCAGACGTACTGAATGTTCAGTACTGACTGAGTTATTAGAGAGTGAATTGTTACTTATTTTGGTGCCATAATCATATACTTCAACCAACATGTGATCCGGACATGTGTCTGTTACTCCAAAGTGTTTGTCACTCAATGCCTGCAGTTATACTGCAGTATATCACAGTATACTGTGTAGGATTTTTGAGTTAATACACAAGCATTAACACCAACTTTTTTGTGGCATTTTTTGGGCCCTTTGTGAGAATAGTGATGGTGGCACTGATGGTTAATATCCAGTCTGTGCTACTACGCTGTCTTATGTGAACTTACAAATGTATAAGTCAGTCCCCATACAGACACTAAACCAACAGTGAACTGCCTCCACCCACCTGTACTCAGTCTGCAACCTGGTTTATCTCAGTCGTCTGTGCAATAACCGTCTCTTCTTGTCTAAATACTATTAAAACACATTTTCTTATTACCAAATGCTTGATTGGGAAATTTGTAGCCAATGTCGAAATTTCTGGTGCTGAGATGCTCTTTCACAGTTGACTGTTGTTTACTCTACTTCAGACTTTGGGGATTTTTTTAGTATTTCGGGCAAGATTTGTTCAAAGAAATCTCAACCAAGCATTTTGTAAAGTAAAATAAAGGAACAATCAGTCAATTTATTGTCGGTTTATCTGCATATATGGAAGTTATCTATTTAAAACTGAAGTCCCTAAGATGTTTAAATCTCTAAACAGTACCCACTAACTGATTTTTATAAGACCTAACTAATAAATGTCCCCATCATTAAAACTCTGTAGCCCTGTGTGGAGTGAAGCCTTTCCTTTGAGGGTCTCTTCATAAGCAGCTCATCCAGGCCTAACAAAGCTCTTCAAAAGCCACAAAACACATTATATCATGTAGGAAATGTGTATGTGATAGCCGCTGTACCAGAGCCAAGTTATAGTGTCAACTTTAGCAAATTTTGGTAACACTTCTCTCCCGGGAGTCACGTGGCTGTTAACTTTACACCTTCGAATGGTGCTGAACCTCATATTAAAAAAAAAAAAAAAAAAAAAAGGGAAAAGAATACAGGCCCACTAATGGAACCACATTGGAAAAGTGCATGAATGCAACGAATCCCACAAACAGTTGGAAAACAGGATAATGGATCTGTGCCGATGTGTTCATCTGCAGGTGTGGTGCGAGCCTCTAGCATCTTCCCCATCCTCAGCGCCATCCTGCTCCTGCTGGGCGGAGTTTGTGTTGCTTCCAGCAGCTTCTACAAAAGCAAGAGAAACATCATCCTAGGTGGAGGGATTCTCTTTGTTGCTGCAGGTAAGACATTGTGCCACCATTTCTGGATGCACCTGCTTTTAAGAACAAAGTGTGGATTTAAATGTTATTAAAATGTGCAATCTGCTTTAATATATTTGTCTTATTACACTCAAAACTCCAATTAAACTTGTATTTCACATGCAAGTGTTTCAGATCTACAAGTCAATTAGAGGTTTAATCTCTTATGTACAATATGCAGATTGTTTTTCGTGTCATGCCGGCATCGCCTCTGTGTAATTGAAAGGAAACACTTCAGTATCCCTGCCTGCAAAGCAATTTAATGAAGCTGCTGCTGCTTAATTTTTCTCCGAGGAGCACTTAGAAAATCTTAATATTTCCTCAGGCCTCAGCAACATCATCGGAGTGATCGTGTACATCTCAGCGGCACTGAGCGACATCTCTCCCAAGAAGGACGAGGACAAGAAGTGGCACTACTCCTACGGCTGGTCCTTCTACTTTGGCGGCTTGTCCTTCATCCTGGCTGAGATGGTGGGCGTCCTCGCCGTCAACATCTACATCGAGAAGAACAAAGAGCTGCGCTGCCGCTCGCGCACCGACCTCTTCAAGAGCACCACGCACGCCATGCTGCGGCTGCCCAGCTACCGTTTCAGACGGCGCTCTCGATCCAGCTCACGCTCCACTGACCCGCCACGTTCACAGGAGACCTCGCCCATAGGCACCTCCAAGACCTTCAGCTTACCACCCTCTGCACCACCGTTCTCTGTGGCTACTCTACCCAACCCACACCACACCAGCAGCAGCGGAAGTGGAGGTGGCGGCGATATTTCCATGTACACCTTATCAAGGGACTCCAAGCTGGGCAGCCTGGGAGGTGGCGCCCCACCCCTCTACGGCACAGTTGACCGCGCCACGCTGTACCAGCTCCACAACTACTTCCCAAAAGATTCCAGTGGCAGCAGTGGAGGAGGAGGGGGAGCGGTGATAAGCAGTGGTACGCTCCCATCTCACTCCAAGTCCAACTTGGCTGCGGCAGCAGCTGTAGCCCAGAACGCAGCGCCTCTGAATACCTCCACAGCATCCACCACGCCAGCCCAGCCAGCCCCTATATCCACAGCCACCATGGAGAGGGACAGGGGCAACGTGGGAACCCTGGACCGACTGACAGCCAAAAGAGACAGGGATAGCAACTCAGACACACTGAACAGGAAAACCACACCGGTTTAAATCCAAACCTCAAAGAGGAGGGAGAGAGGTTAAAGGAGGGGAGGGGTGTTTAAATAAAAGAAGACTTAAAATAAGGGATATCTGAGTTTAAAGAGAGGAAGTGTAGGGATGAAAATGTGCGGGTGACACATCAACTGAACGGTTTATGCTCTGGAGCCTTTCATATCTCAGCTGCCATAATTATTTACCACCATCATAAACAGTCATAAAACACCTGACGTCATGTGCATCTGCCTTAAATCTGGTCATGACTTTTAATCGAGACCTTTGTTAATTGTAAGGAGAATGGTGCAATGGAGGCTTCAGGGATTTTTAAAAATTTTTTTTTAAATTTCAGCATCAGTGTTTCTTATGTTAGACTGAACCATACACCCGATGGCCTCCCAGCGCAGCAGTTAGGGGGTTAAGTGCCTTGCTGGGAAGCCAGTGGAGCTCACTGATTTTTGCAATCATTACAAGGACTTGGTTACACTTGGCTGAATCTGGTTAAGCGATTCGCATACAGTCACGTGCAAAATGTTTTAGCCCTTTATTTTGAAAGGGCAAAAAGAGCAAAGGTTTTTTTTTTTAAATCAAAATTTAAAGGGGATAAAACGTTTTGAGCTTTTTGAGTCTTCATTGTTTTACTCAAACTTTTTTGTACCTACATACCTACATGATACCAACCTTAATTTTCATCCCCCTGCTGTACATGAAGTTTCAGTGTAAGGGGATGCAAACCTAACGCTGAACCTAACATGATGTTGCACATTAAGATGGACAAATGTTCTGTCATCACGAGTAACTAAAGGGGCGAGGAATTTATACAAAAAAAAAGGGGGAAACATTTTTAAAAAGAATCTCTGTTTTGCTCTTTTGGCCCTTTCAAATAAAAAGGCTATTAACTTTTGCACACGACTGTATCCTGGCCTCCATTTTGAGGCAGATTTATATCTGTTAGCCACCAAATCAGCCAGTGTTCACTGGTGTCTTAAACCATACAACAAATTTAAACTTTGCACACAAGAAGTTGCCAGATGGTGTGGACTTCACTTCTCTTATATTTCTATCTTCAAAAAGAAAGATCCACAGACGGGTACTTTCAGCCAAGTAACAAGCTGCTCGGTGACAGGTTGGCTGCCAACTCAAGGTCAACAGTAGCTGCTTAACCTCTGGTCTCCAGCGAGTGACCTCAGCCATATATAGATAAACCACTGACACACAAAGACCCAAGGGGCTTGTCACACTGTGAGCCTTTTTATTTTTCATTGTGTGTCAAAGGTAATTACGGTGACAGATGGGCATTCTCCAAAGTCCGAGAGACAGGAACAGCGATAGACTTTTCAGCTTCACCCTGAACGCCTCCATTTCACTCCTGCCAGTTGTCACAGTTTGGTTGAGCACTGCAACAAATGTCCATCTAAACAAGTAACTTGATTTGATGGTAAAGTCCCTAAATCCTGCGGCTAATGTGAAAAATATTGGCTGAATCACGACCATTCATCTACATATTAATGTATCTAACATCTATAGATAAGGAGGAACATCAGCCCTGAATGGTTGTCTAAAACTGTAGATTACATACAATTCTATGCACAAACTAATTTAATATAGATTTCTCCAATATATGTGTTTGGCAACTAATTTGCATCAAGGAAAACTAGTGGCCTAGATGACTAAGGGTAAGGGTCTAGTCACAGCAGTCAATTGTACCATGCCTGAGCACATTTGACCCTCAAAAGTCCAGTCCGTTTGACTATTGTGATCACTCGCCCGCTTTGTCCACTCCTTGTCCATAACATGCTGACATGTAGGACACTTTATTATTGGACGCCTAAAACAATGACATACAATATAAAGTGAATTAGTTTCGTAGGGAGGTGGTTGGTGCAACAAGACATGGGACTTTTCCACAGGACACCAGGTTTGGTCTCTAGTGTGAGATGTTGTGGGTTGAAGGCAATTTTTGTGTGTTTATAAAGTCATTAGTAGCCAGTGGTAAGGGCAAAGTGTGACACGTAGTGTGGTCGCTAACCCGCTTTGGCATGAAACTACAGCAGAGCTCAACACAAAAACCAAATCACATGGTGATAATGTAGATGTGCTCAGGCATGGATCACTGTAGCCCAGTGTCAGTGCAGGCCACTGGTGCAAGGCCAGTCTAGTCTAAGAACCGCCGTAGAATTAATTGACCTTTCAGAATAAAATAGAAAAAAGTTTCAATCCCAATAATGTCGTGCAAATTTTCATTCATTGTTGTTGGCCAACCAGTACTTACAATTCCTTGCATATACTGTACAGTAAATTAAGCATGTGGCCTCATCCGATTGGACAAATGTTGCTAAATCGACTGTCGTAGTTAAAAGTACTTGTAGAGATGGATTATTTGCATGTCATGTAACATGTGATCACCCCAAACTGGTTTCAGGGTTTGTATGACTGCTTGTGATGATGAATTGATACCGAAGGCTACAAGGCAGCATCCACTGAGTGTTCCTGCAAAAGGGCTGCAACCACAGGCAACAGGGTGGGGGTCAATTCAGTTTACACTGAGGGGAGTGGAGGTTATGTAAGATCAAAAGCTAAAGATTCAAATTATGAGTTAGTCCAAAATGAATTATTAACTATTCAATGAAGCCAAGTACATCACTTTACACACAATTAAAGCACATTATGAAATGTTAAATGACTTATAAATGATCGTTATAGAATTTCTAAATGAATAATCAGATTTTCATACTTTGGAGGATGTCTTTAATACGTGGTCTGACATATTTGAAGGAGAAAAATAATCTGTAACGACTGTGTGGACTGAAACCCGACACGTGTTCGAAACCAGACCGCTACACTGAACCATAGATGCACTTCTGAATCAGCCGTGTCTGAAAACGTATTCCACCCGGCGCTGGTTGATGATAAGCAGGAGGAGCAGGGAAAGAGAAAAAAGCACAACGTCCAGCTTTTGTTCCCCTTCCCTCTGTCTCTCTTTGAGCTATAACTATATACTATTTCCAACTAGAATAATAAATGTATTATTGAGTATAGTGTATTATCGATCCATTTACTTCAACAAAAGCACATAATGTCTGTAAATGGTAAACTTTGGGTTGTCTCTTAATTCCGAGTGATTGATTATCATCTCTAGGTTACATGAGATTGTAACTCTTTGAGTATTAATATGTTGCTGGTGTTCCTGTGATCGTAATGGTTATTGCAGGGTATTTATACATTTGGAAATCTTTTCTGTTTTTTTTTTTTTTTTTTTTTTGTACATTTTTTTTTAATAGTTCGTTTAAAAGGACTTTCAAGTGTCAAGTGGAAAGCATGTTCGCAAAAGTGAGAGGGAAAACCCATCTCTGAAATCCTTCACTGTCTTCATTGTCTTGTTGTAGTTCTTTGTCGGGGGAGACTTGACTGAGTGTGCATGGTCTTTATCAGCAACGCCCCACCTCACTCCCATTCACACTTGCAGCAGGGGCCAGCCCCGACACATGTGCAACCTTTTGGAATTGCAACTCAACGTGGCCTCTAACACGGCTCCATCGCTCTGCTCTGAAGCTGCTTCTAGAATAAAGAGGAAAAGCTTAAGAATGCTACAAAATGTACCAATCAAGCAGGAATCGGTGAAATTATCCGACGGGTTAGAAGCCTTAGAGCCTTGCTCAAAAACGTTAAAAGTGAATATATCTGCACTACTGCAAGACTCGGTGTCACAAGAGACCTCTTTGTGTTGACGTACGTCATGGAGCTTAATACTATTGAGGATAAAAAAGTGCTTTCAAAAGTAGCTTTCAGGAACTAAAGAAGTTAGCATTGCTTTGCCACATGCTAAACCACTGCCCCTCTCTCAGTTTGGAGGCGCACACATCAATCTTGCTGCTGTGTGAAAAGCAAAAAACACTGCATAAGGAAAACGAGCTACATTCTGCATCGGTTTGGTGTCATGGTCCCGTTTATGACCTGTTTGCTTAAACGATCGTCAGCTGATAAGCGTGAACCATAATAGTGGCATGAGCCAACATTAGACGAAGGAAGTCCTCAAGTTAGCGTAGTCGTGACGTGGGAGTAGGAGAGAGGACGCAGACTGAAGAGAGAGACACTAAAGGACTGTCCTGGTCAAACGATTCTTCAAGTCAGAACCTGTGCAGCATCATGGATACATGTGCCCCGGACAACTAACTATCATTTCCTATTACTATTACTAGTGTGTCCAGGGTCCAGGGTTTAGTAGCCACGTCACATTGTCTGAAAGACGCAACGTTTAAGACGACAGTGCGTCCCCTTGAAACCCATGTGATGGGCTGACCATTGCTGAAAGTTACATAATTCGGCTGCTGGTTACTGAGCAGCTTCCTAGGTATTGTTGAGGGGGGGGGTTACGACCAGGGCACAGTAAAAGGATGTGAGCTTGCTTCTCACTCTATCTAGGTTGTTCCATCCAGAATATATTAATGCACAAAGTTTCACTGTTTATATTAGTTTTATTCTGTTATTGTTTCCTGTCCATTTTTTTTTCTCTGTCCCCACATCTGTAGTTTTCTTTGTTTTATGTAAAACATTTTTTGTTTCATATTGTTTAACTGCTCCCCCTCATCTGCTTTCTTGCTTTCTAAACATTACCAACGTAGCCTAATAATCAGTGTTTTTTAATGTTCTGACTAGTGTATAACCGTAGATGATAGAATTTATATTAATCTATTTATTTTCGTGGTGGTACGTATAGCTATTCTTGCTGTAATATTGTTTCAGAGATCCTACACCTGTATCTTTGGGCTTTGAAGGCTGTACGCCTGCCTGTGAAACCCAAGGCAGCAGCCTAAGTGCTGGGAGAGCGAGCTACCGTACATGTGCTCCGTGTTGGTATTGTCAGTGGTTTCTAACATGGTAATCAATCAAGTACATCATGCATACAACCTTTTGCAATGTGAACATCACGGTCAAAAGCATGGTGTTCTGTTCCTTTATTTCCAGTTTACACCCTGGTGTGAAAGCCATTTTGAAGCTAACGTGCATCACCAGCTCCATTTCCCAACACTTAGGCTACTGACATGAGTCAAGCCTGAAACTCTTCAAATGGAAAATTTCCACTCGGCAGACTGATACACTGAGGACAGTGAGAAGAAGGGGAAGCAATACAATATACTCATTCTCAAAAGTTAAAAAATACAAAGATTATACACACATACAGTATATATGAATATAAATATATAGATATATTCAATAAAGTTCTATATTAAAATTGTTTGCGTTGTGCATTCTTGACTGATTTACAACTGTTTCCTGATTTGCTACATGCAGTTTAAGATGTTTTAATCTACATGCAGCAAACAGTCTAGATTGTTCCTAAGTAAAGTGGTGGATTTCATGTCTCCATATCATACACACTGTTACCCAACAGGCCCCCTCTCCTTTGAAGTGCAGCATATATTGGCATGGTGATGCGTGACATAACATCAGCACCGATTGTTCCTGTACAGCCCACACAACAACAGCGTCTTGACACTCATCGGTGCCTCGGGATGTGACAACGTCCTGTTTTTCTGCTTCATAGAAAGGTTTTCAAATTCCAGTCCAAAGATGGGTAAAATGAGTTTAGTGTCCTTTAGAATCTTTCTATGTTCTTTGCCTCTAAGATTCCAGTTATTCAGGGTTGAGTCTTGAAATTTGTCAAAGTAAGTCACAGATTTGCGATTGTTGCAATGCAGCTTCATCAAAATCACTAATGGTGATGCTGACATCACTTAGTGTTACCTGTTGGGGGAGTCGGGTGCCATCTTGTGAGGATCTCCCCGTCTGTCTGCTAGTGACTTACAGGCTGCCTGTATCACTCTCTGTGGTGATTCTGCCCGTTCATATTTCCGAGACATCGAAAGCGCAGCTCTGTCCAGTCCTGCAATGTTTCAATGTACAGTTCAATGGAATCCCACACACTTCACTCTTTGACGCCTAAAGCAATGATGTATGTACGTGTAAAAAGAAAAAAGTTTTCGTAGAGAGTTGGACGAGGTCGTGGACGACAGAAAGAGACACAGGCCTTCGCAGAGTCCAGTGTTTTGTGCTATATTGAGGATCGTAACACAAAGTGGCGCCCGTGCTTAGAAGTAATACCTTGTATCTTGTAACACAACCTCACCCTGAAGTTTTTGGCCCCAACCCTAACGCAGAAATGGTGGCGCTCCTGGAGCGTCGGACAGTAACGGTAGACTAGGTGGAATAGGTACCTGTAGTTTAATACCGTTACTTCAGGACTTTCATGTCCAGTCCACAGTGCCTTTGTGCGATTAGTGTCACGTGACTCACTGTTCCACGCTGCAGCTGGTGGGTAGTTTTTTTCCAGCAGAGGTTTATTATTGGTAGTCATTGACACAAAGAGGTCTCTCATCATGGAACTGTACATACGTGTGATTTTGAGCATTTTAGAGGGAGAGAAAGAAGAAACGCTGTCATTTATACTGTAGAAGAGAATCATTTGATGAATCTGACCTAAAAAGGAAACAGCACAGACAGCCAAGACAGGCAGTAATTAAGACAGTGAGGTCCCTTAATAATGCTGAGACGTCTTCTGTGGAGAACACAGGGACTGTCAGCCCAGGGGAAATACGACAGTTTTTAATCCCGCTGACAATAAATGTGCTGGCAGAGCACACTGGAGACTGAGATGTATTTCGTTGAAACGGTGTCAAAGTTTTAATTAGTTGGTCTCTCTCTCTGTCTGGAAACGTCCCGATGCTGCGGCGCCGTCTTTGTGTCTTGTGCTGCAGAAAACCGCTGAGCAGCTCTGCAGAGACAGTTCCTATACCTGTATGTCTTTGTCTGTGATAATGCAAAAAACAAAAGGAGCAAAGTGTTGTTCAATGTCCTCAGTGCTGTTTTCCTCATTGGGAAGATTGGTGTGACCACCCGCTGGCTCCGCTCGCTCAACGCAACCATACGGTTTTATTAATGCAAACTCAATGTTTATGTCATTAAACCTCAAGCACAGCTAAAGTTTGCATACATTGTAGGTTTATTAGCATATTAACATTCATTTTGTTCTCATCAGCTCTATGAGCTACTTTGCTGCTCCAGGTGGGTTTGGCCTGATTGGTGCAATGAGCAGTGTGAAATGTTTTACACCTAGGACCTGGATTATACCAAACGGCTGTCGCTACAAGGGGGAGGTCGGGGAGACAGTCTTCTGTTTGAAGTCTTCTGTTTTTCACTGAATTTGTAAAAATTACATTTCATTTATACAGCTAGAAGTAGTGAGATGTCAGTGACGACATCCTTCACCTTGAAACCAAAAACCCTGTTTCCTCCTTCCTGTTTCTCAGAACCTAACAGATAAAAACATCCTTCACAGCCACGTGTACTCAGACAGCTACTACTTGGTCTCCCTGAGATTAAGAAAAGGAGGTGGCAACACGATTTATATCCTAAATAAAAAGCCCCACCGTTATGGAATGGCCCATTTTGTTTTTGGCTTTTTAGTGTGGAGCTCATCTCGTTAGTACTCATCGGTCCCGCTCGTTGTCGACTCAGCAGTCTGGACGCAGAGTTAAAAGCCCACTGATCCAGGATGAAGGGTCCCAGTGCAGTAATGCAGGATAATTAGTGGGGAAAATAAAGATGTTTTGGGGTTGGAGTGAACTTCTCGTTATGTGGAAAACTAATTTACCAGGTTTGAGAACCAGCCTCATGTGTGATTACTTAAAATAAAAGACAAAGCAAAACTGTGTTGACCAGTGAGAAAAAGGCTAATTGGCTTCTTTCTGCTGACACGCTTGTCACTTCCTCCTGAACCTCATCTAGCTTAATATATTTCTGCGGGGAGTTTGCAGGTTCTTCTTGTGTGTTATCAGTTTGATTTGCGTGATTTGTTTTATTCGGCTTGTGACCCGCTTTACCTGCAGCTCATTCTGCAATAAGGCGCCATCTCCTCACCTAATGGTCCACAACCCTGAACCACAATCCAGTTGCAGGTGCATCACGGAAAAGAACACAAAAAAACACCAACATAATTGCATGTTTCCCCAGATTGACAGTTTCTCTGTAGGAACCTCCGTGATAACTCTATAATGTGCGGCCAGCAGACTAGCGCATACACTGGGGTTCTCCCATAGTGCACCTGGCCCTCCTGTATCATTATGTCTGCGGCCGGCAGCACAGTTGTCGTACATACAGTAAGGAACGATAATAGCTACCTCCTCGTGTCGGCTTTCATGAGTCAACAGTCTGCCACCTGTGAGGACGTTCTGCATTTTAATTTCCTCTCTCTGTTCAGTCGGATGCTCGCCGTGCAGCTGTCTCTCCTTCCAGGGCTCTTTGGTGGCAAAGAGTGCAGGCCTGCAGTCACTGATAACCGCTCCAGGCTGGCTGACAGGCGTCCATATGCCTGCAGGGAGGACTGTCAGTCAAGATTACACTCTCATTTCCTCTTGTCCTCATAGAGTGCCACGCTCCCAGAGAGGGAGATTCCACGACGGTGCTGTCATGAGCAGCACAGTCTCTCGTGAAAACTCGAGCACACCGTGAACTTTGCAGATTTACAGGGTTCATGCTCTATTTTTGAATCGTCCAGCACACACACACACACACACACACTTATAATTATGTCCACATTATCCAAAAGCAAGTTGAGGTGAATGCAACACTCGTACTTCTACTGGCCTTTAGAGCATTTCTATAACATTCAACATTTGCATTGAAACAAAGCCAGAAATATGCAGTGGGTCAGAATCAATCAAAGCAAAAGTTGCCTTATTCATTCACTACAATATTGATCAATTTCTATTAAACAAAGCTTTAATAGAATTGTTTATAAATGATGTTTAAAAGTGAAATACTTGCTTGTGATTATTGATTTTTAATTACTGGCAAATATGAACATTGATCCCAGTTTGTCTACTTGCTGAAGTTCAACAGCAAACCAAACAAATTGTATGACGTCATTGTTTGTCCCACTGAAGGTGCAGGTGTGTTGGGCCGCCGGGAATCGAACCTTCCGTCTAACAAAGAGTGGCTTCGAAAGCCTCTGTCTCTCTTGCTCTCTCTTTTATTAGGTTGTAAAAAAAGATTAGCTGTGTACACAGTGGTGTGGTGTAGTGCTTCGTGTGGGCTGATCTGTTGCCAGTTCATGCTACAGTACAGTGTGTATTTATAATAGTACAACAGTACATTCAGATTTCCTCCACTTTCTCTAATCCAAAAATCATTTCATTGTGATTTGTTGTTTTCATTTCCACATTGTTCCCACTGAGTGTTGATCATATTATATAATAATAATAATAATAACATTATAAATACATTAAATAAAATAGCTTTCTGCGTAGATGGTATAAGTGAATATTTTATACTTGACAGAATAAGGTTTTAAATGCAAACATATTGTAAACAAATTTACAAAGCATTTTTGAACACACAGCAGATTCACTTGAAGTTTAACAACAACGATTCGCTTCTCACATTCCTGAACATTACAATTTAGGGTTAAGCTGTGATGATGATGATCACAAATCATGAAAAAAAAAAAGTAAATTAATCTAATTAAATTATTATAAATGATTATCTATATAAATTCATGCAGGACTGTGTGATCAGTGGACATGCACAAAGATACCTGATATCCATGTAGTGGCCAGCAGATGAAGGCAATAAAGTCAGTTTTTAGCTCATTGCTTTATATTTATGATGGCTGTCTAGACGTGTGCAATATTCAGGAGATCATAATGTAACGTTACTGTAGACGAGTACAGTACTGTGTTAGACATGGCCGCTGCTCTGTTTCAATGTCTGCCTGGACGTAACTGTAGAAAGACCAGTTGTGAATGTTCAGCTAGTCTCTCTCACACACCCCTCATGTGGCTTCACGCCTGTGAAGACGCAGATATTTGAGGCCTTGGGATCAGTTGTCGTCCTCTTATTTATGGGGAGGAATGTATTTTTCCTGTGGATTGAGTGACGCGAGAGTGAATGACCTCTTGGGGTGCAGCTTGAAGTGAGCACACACTGTTCACTGTCTGTTCTGTGTAAAAAAATAAAATCTCATCGCCAGTAAGTTTATTATCGTCCCTATTATCATAGATGTGGTGGATTCCTAACATTTGGCAGCTGTGGTAAATGTGGTATCTGGGACTTAATAGGTAACTTTCTGCAGCTCATGTAGAGGTCAAGGTGGATGAGTGGCTGGGAAGAAAAAGACACCATTTCTTTCTGGGTTTCAATGATGTTACTTAACAAGTGCTTTTTTTAAAATCCAGTGTTTTCTCTAAAACAAACCAACTCCTTATTGTCTTAATTTAAAGGGTCGTAGCTCCATGTTTAGTAATATAATGTAGGTCCAGTGCAATATAAGCACCCACTGTGCCTCTGGCAGGTAGAGTAGGTACCTGTTCAATCATGTCTATGGACTAATAAGAACAGAGAAAAGCATGTAAAAGCTTGGGTCCATAAAATTGGTAGACTCATTGTAGTACAAGTTTATTCCTAATGTAAAGTAGGTCTTTGGTTTGTTTTTTCTCGTTTGATTGATTGTATCATCTGTAAATTATTTTTGCCTAATGGAGACAAATTGTTTAAACTGAACTTAACTACTTCAGGAAAGTTTATTTTTAATGAACATTACATCTGCTCCCAGTGGTTAAAACTAGGCTAATTTAGCAGCATGTGTTGTCCTTTTCATGTTGGGACAAACGAGAAACGAGCTACTGCTCATTCGGAGAGTTTGGGCAAAAGATGAAAGTGAAAATAATTCGCACTCACTTTTGCAGGCTTTAATGTGTTGCAAATCTGATTTGAACTGGAAGATTTGGACATTTTCGCCCATCAGTCCGCCCACATGATAACAAGCTGACAAAATATTTTCGGGATTTCTTTTTTCAATTGAACCTCAGACCCCCATGCTTCATGTTTGCTTTAATATCCTTGAGATGTGTCGAGGACTTTCTGTCTCGAAGCTGTAAATATTTGCTGGACAGTAAGTCATAAGAAGCTTGACAGACAGAAAGGCGTTGCAAACACTGAAGTTTGAGGCTTTACAAAACGGTCAGCACAGTGATTCACAATCTCATGGCGTGCATTACCTTCAGAGTTCCTCGGACAGCACATCAACATCAGCGACAGGTGCTGTGAGTAAACACCTACCCAACACCAGGGAAGGGGGGGGGGGGGGGGGGGGGGGAGGACTGTTGTAAGCACACTTTGCTGACTCAATGAGGAAAGTTGTAGCTTGAAGAGTTTAAACTCTGGGCTCACTTCCATTTTTAAATGCTCTTATTAATTTGAGGAGATAATTAGATTCTCTGCAGCGCAGTCAAGTGGATTGGATGACGTGAGGAATGCATGACGTCCAGGGCTCAGTGTAAAGCAGCTCCCACAGCTCTAACGTTCATCTGTGTGCCATCATATTTGGGCACACACAGGGCAGAGATCCCGGGAGCACACGTAATGTGTATCCGAACAAGTAAGAGTGTGTTTGTATGCACGGCCTGTCTCCAGGTTTGTGTTTCTCCTGCCACGTCAGTCCTATTGGCCACGGTCTATATTTAGCCAGGACGTCGCAGCCAAACAGCGTGGGAGATGCTTCACAGAGACTAGAAGGAGGTCAACGTGCTGATTTTTGCTCTGAGAGCCCGACCAGCAGGAGACGTCAGCAGAGGGGCGGAGACCACATATGTCAGAGCGAAGAGGAACAGGCACTCACTGAGCATTTGAATCACGGCTTGCAGCTCGTCTGTTTAAGCCCAGTGGTCTTCATTCTCATGCAGCCGCTGCAAAAGTTCACTGGTAACCATCAGGTGGTCGAGTGATTCGAAACATCGCCGCCATGTAACAAAGTGACGGTGCCACATGCCCGTGGTGCCTTCAGATGCAGTCAGACATGTGAATTATGATTTGGGGGGACATGCCTGATATATAGGAGAAGGTAAAAGGGCCACGTTGGAGAGTCCAAGTATGAAGTGGATCATGTAACAACATTTAAGATGCAGCTGCAGCGTCCTGAGTTCAAATGGTGCAATCCACAACTAATCTGTAGTTTGTTCCAGTTAGAGCGAGTTTGATGTGGTAAAGTGCTAACACTTTACTGCACACGTGCACGTCAACAGATTCTACATGTAAAGACAAAGGAAAGGAAATGCACTTTCTGGCATCTGCAAACTCTTATCCGCTATTCAAATTATTGCTATATTTATTCTTATTGCTAAATTAACCTGAAGAGATTTGTGGGAATATTGAAAAAACACGTCAAAACAACAAGTAGCTTTCTGTAATTATTAGTCAAATGTAGTGGTTCTGTAGTAGATGCTGACTTTATCATTTTAACATTTTATGTGTAACAGATATAATCAGTGCGCTGAAACCCGAAGAGGTCGTGTTTCTATGACGAGTAAACCGGGACGGTTTGTTACAGTGAGGCAGCGACTATAATCTGGAAACATGCCGAGCGTGCAGAACAGGAGAGAAGTGGAAGCTGATAGGGGACGACATTAAATATTCATCGCATGTTTAATAATAAAATGAAGTCATTCGTACACAATCGATGCGGTTCAGGGAAAAAAAAAAAATAAAATTCACGGAGACAGTTTCTCTTTCCATTCAGGCACAGAAAAGCTCTTTGCTGTAACATAAATCACAGTGAAATACACCGAAGGTAAAAAGAGAGCAGCTTCTCACACTTAGCCGATTTCACACTGCGTAACTTCTTCTAGTCGTCTGTCCCTGACCTTTAAAAAGTAAAGCACCTACATTACACTTGATTTGAACTATTAAATATAGATATCATTGTTCGCTGGAATCTGAAGATGAAAAGACAAAGTCGTGAGTGGACAAAGACAATGAACATGTTGAGTGATACTCTGAATGCATTTGTCATTTGTTGCTAATCATTGTCACAATGTCGATTCAAAAACAACCAACACACTAAGGAAAAAGGCAGCTCTACACAAGGCACCGGAGGACAAAAATGAAATTGGCTTTTTCACACATCACTGAGAATAAAGTAGTTTCTTAAACGAGGTTCCCGGATTGGAGGTCAATAAACTGTTCAGGTCATTCAGTGTAGATTAGCTTTTTCAGGGCATGTTGGGGTGTTGACGGGGTCTCGTTACCTGAGGAGCCTGACGGTTTTACATGTTCATTGCACAGTGAATTCACATGATTTGCTCATGGCGATGTGCATCTGTGGGCGTGAACTCGTCCAGCATGTTCAGACACAACAAATGCCGGATTTGAAAATGAATAATGTGGCCTTTTAGCAAGTGAATCCGCTTTTTCTAACTGCTAGAGAGTGTTTGGGGTGAAAACGTGGCACCGTGTCGACTACTTCCCCTTTGTTGTCCCATCTCAGGTAAATCCCAAAAGCTACCTCAGAGGTTGCTAGTGTGAAAAAAGATTGCATTTTGATTTTTCCTGAATGATTCATAAACAGTTAAGTGGCATCCACACCCTGCGAGACCATTAGTAAGACAATACAGGACTGTTTCCCAAACATCTCTGAGCAATAAGAGAAAAATATGTGAAAACTCTACAAGGTACTTTAGCCAAAAGGTCGTTTTACAAATGTACTGACATTCTTGGCAACAACTGAGCTAAATTATAATTGAATAATAGCGATGTTTGACTCCATGTGGGAATATTTTGACGGGGCCCCATTGAAGGAATTTGCACATGACTCGTGCTCAGACAGGTTTGGGAAACACAAAGTGCAACGCGGCCTCCAGGACACTAGCTGCTGCTGTCCTGAGGAAGACACCGTTGCCAGAGGCTGTAGGGGAGCGCCAGCAGCAGGAATAGGATCCCACCTACAATGAGGACGGCAGCCGCACAGCCGATGCACGACACGGACCAGGAGAGCTCGTGGTGAAGGGGAACCGTGTGGTCGCTGGCCAGGAAGGCCAGGACCGACTGGTGGAAAATCAGGAGGGAGACAAGCAGCAGCGCACCTGAGGACGAGACGTGGTACGGAGGTTAAAGTGCATCCTTTTTTAACATTTGTCGTTTTTACACATTTGAGATTTTGAGAAAGGTTTGTCTGACCTGACAAGATAAAGCAGACTGATGCTGGTTTGAGGAAGAAGATGATTTCTTTGCTGAGTGACATGATGATGCATATGGCCCCCGTCGCCATCAGGAACAGGCTGAACAGAGCCAACATGGCTGCCGCTACATTCAGATCTGCAAAGTATAAAGGGACAGCGTTGGATTTATTACCAATGAGGTGAATTAATACATTTTTTATACAAAACATTTCATAGACAGTTTACAGGCCTTAGTTTATTGTGAGGTTTTGTTATGCAGATCATAAAAACATAACCACGTTGCTCATGTTCATATTGCATAAGGAGGCCATGTCACTTTTAGCTCATGATGCAAACTGCAGATAAATCCCAACACGATTCGGGGGAAATACAGCCTTAGAAATTCTAGATATTCTATTATGTTGCAGTTTTGCAGCAGCTTTTCAATGTGACTCAAAGACGAGTGTCTTGAGATTCCTTTTGTAAATGACGCTGCTAAGCTGATTTCAATTCCCCAACACACGCATACGCTCGGAGGCATAAAAGACCGTGGAAAAACAAGAGTGGAGATGATAATATGAAAATTTGCTGTGTGCTGCAAGAACATTTCTGGAAAACACAGATACTGTCCACACAAACACACACACCACACCTACATACTTACACACATTGTCTATACAATCTGTATGTCCTTGTTGTCCATCCATCATCTCAACCTGTCTGAACAGTGCGCTAGTCTGTCTCAGAACTATTTCCTGTTTGTGTGGAAAGACTCCACAAAAACTCCATGAAAGTCAAATTTGTCCAAATAAACTGGTTTTATTTGGACACAACTTCAGTGTCCATGCTGAGGTTTCAACACAGTGACACATATATGTCGATGATCTGGGGGCTTTACATTCTAAAAATAAAATCATCGACGGCTCTTAAAGATTTGACGGACTATAATGTGAGAGGATGAATCCAAAAGCATCCTTTCCTGCGCTCATGACCATTATTTAGCATCAGCCAAAAGTCAGCCTGTAACGCGTGTCTGTCTCGGTTCATTCAGCATATGGCACAGTGTGATCCTAATACATTCTGTAGCTGCCAGGCAAATGAAGGGTTAGACGGCAGCTCTGAGACACTTGAACACAGCGTAGGTGGAACAGATCTCAAACGCTCGACGAGCAGACAATGGCCAACCTGCAAGAGTGTGGCAAGGAGGTGACCAGAGACTGGAGTGCATTGTGGGAAAAAAATGACAAACAGATGACTTAAAAATAAAGAGAGAGCAGGAGAAGGGTAAGATGAAGGGGTGAAGAATAGAGGGAGTGGGTGGATAAGGTGGGACAGCAGCTTGGAGAGGCCAAGACAGCTGAGAGAGGTGCATGACTCACTCTTCTGTGTTGTCTTCTGAAACAGCACTGCATTTTCCCCCGTGGTGAAAAACTTGAAGTAGGTGCAGTTTGATTCTGAAAGGGGGAAAAAAAAAGATTGTAAACCGTATAAAGAGACATAAACACTGAGCGGTTCACTGCTTCAGCTGATTCCTCGTACTTTAAATCAACACAAAACACATGTCAGGTCAGCGGTTTGGTCTCGGAGTGTCTCCCCTGAACTGTTTGTGTCCACCATGACCTTATATTCAAGGCCTGAACTTCAAGATACATTTTTTCAGAGATAAACAAATAAAAAGAACATTAATAAATAAATTAATAATAAAATAAAAAGAAGTCCGTAAACTCAAGTTGCTGCCTTGTGGCATGTGAGCCTTCACCAACCAGCCAAGATCCAGTTTACACGCACGTCTGTCATGTCTCATTTTATTGAGTTCATCCTTGAGTCCCAGTGAATGTTTATGTCAGTTTGGAAGCAGTGGACAGACCAGACACAGCTAATGAATGTTCAAATTAATAGGATTTACTGATGGAACCCTGTCTCCAAAAAAAAAAAAAAAGACAATTATGTTTTTGCCCCCGAGATCTATTCCAGACTCCCATGTCTGGTTAGATCAAGGTAACAAAAGGTAACAAAACCCACTAGCATTAAGGTGTGAAAGCGATAAAACACTGTAAAATGTTCCTGTATGACACCAGCCCTCGATCCTAAAACCAGCTGCTGTAACCTAAACACCTAAAACCACAAAATACTTTAATAACGCTGCAGTCAAACAAAAGCAGGATCAAATATTATGGCAGAAAAATACATTAGACATGTTGCTGGGAGCTCAGATAACATTTTATTGATACATATTCTCATTATGTCCACAGCAAACAGTAATGTGGCTGGAATTAAGTTTCTTGAGGTTCTTCAGGTAAAAATGAACATCATAAATTACGACGGCATAAGTAGCTACGAACGGCTCATTCTAAGCTAAAGAAAACTATTCATAAAAACATAATTATAATTCCCTTCTGCTTATAGGACCCTCTGAATCTTACACTTTAAGGCAGAAGGTGGTTTTAATTCTTCCACAGTCCTAATTATTATTGAATTATTACATGTCAATATTCCTCCCTGCACAATCACAATTCACAGCCCATTGATAATTGTACATTTCACCAGTTCACTATAACAGGTGTAGATAGTCCTGATGAACATCTCATTAATATTCAAAGATCCACATGTCCCTCAGCCCTTTGCACCTTAGTTTCAATTATTCTCCATCAAACATAATCAGCCGTGAACGTCAATGACGTGCTCAAGGTGACAATCGGGTGCTTCCCGAACAATTAGCGATGCTGCGTTACAGTAATTAGAGGCTGACGCTTCTATCTGTTCCCTCGCACGTTTGACTGCACAGCCAAGTAAATCACGTATACGTGCGTCACTCTTAATTAGAGCGATCAAAGCCACATCCTCTGTGGTTTAGTTTTTTGGGTTTTGTTTTTTTTTTTAGCATTTTGCTCGGATCCCATTGACAAAATTCAAATCCCTTCAAACAAACGAGGAGTCGCTCCTTGTAATTGCGTGTCCCTTTCACTGACCACAGAGCAGCGTTTGGCTCACTGAGAAACACCTGCACCCTCCCTCTGCACACTAACGTGCTGAAACATTCTCGCCTCTTCTGATGAAAATCGAAGGGGCCTCTTGTCTGACTCTCATTCACATTCAGTTTTTGCCTTTTAATGTGAGTCACTGGAAATTGAACGGATGACTCATGGGAAAAAAAAAGGGGGAGCGATTCTGCAAACAGCTTTAATGATGTTTCATCACACTCGACCAAAGAAAAGTCCTGCGTTAGACGGAAGCAAGTCATTTCCAACCTCACAAAGTCTTCAGAGCACATGCACTGCATTGTAAAGCTGCAGTAAATTTTGTATTTTTTCAAATATTTTCATGGCAACACTGGCCGAACACAAATGAAAAAAAAAACCAGGCCAGAAACGGAGCTGAGCCTCAAAATTCAAAATTCCAGATGACACATCCCATCACTGTGGACTTTCTTTTTTTTCCCCCTCAGACTGTAACAATGACTCATGCAGTTAGTCAGGCAGTCCGCCATCAATGAGCACCGAGCCAAACATCATTTGTCTAGGCAGAAAATCAGGTCGACCGCTCATTCATCTCAACTCAAAACCGAGCTGCCCAACAAGCTCGACAGTTTGACAAACATCCAGCCAGCTGGTCTGTCAATCATCGGCCTAACGCGCGCTCCCCCTCACACGGACCAGTCAGCCATCATAGAAGTTAGACACCCAAGCAGTCGGTAAATCATTGAGTCACCTCCAGGCAGTTCAGCAGGCCCGCAGCTTTCTCTCTCTGGGTCGATATCAGCCACCCACAGCGCCTTTGTGCAGCCTTTCCACAGACCATAGTGAGCTGTCAGACATGTCTGCACAATATAAATACAATTATTACATAACAATTTTTTAAAAAAGACAACATGAGCAGTAATAGTTTGTCTTTGTGCTAAATTTCTCACCGACACATAAAAGTGCTGCGGAAAACAAAACTCGTTTTAATGTGTGTTTCACCTGGTTGTTATAGAAACTCTTGGATGGGGCCAGCTCCACCCAGAACTCCGTCCCCATTCCGAGCACCGTCAGGATTACACCGACAATGGCCACGAAGAAGGCGAGCTTGATCTGGGGACAGGGTCAGAATCAGCTCTGTTATCACATCCATGCTATTTTTTGTTCATCTCTGCATTTCCAGTTTTTCACTAAGTAGATCTCTTTTTCAGATCCTGTACTTCCTGTCTGTTTGTCCCACCTCCGCCTTGGCACCATTTCCCCAGGTTCACACCCATCACCACCTGCTTGAACTTTAGTATTTAAGCTCATAACCTTTGGCTGATCTGTTTGCTTCTTGAGCAGGATTCCACGTTTGGTGAGTGTAAACCTTTGCCCTGTTTTTTGCCTTATGACTTTCAAAACTTTTGCCAAGTTGGCTGAGGATGTTGCAGATTGAAATGTTATAACATTTTTGCCTGTTTGGCTTTTGGAGGAATCTCTACGATCAAGAATGTGCTATGTGAGATATCCAAGTTTTCTCACACAGGTATGTTGGAATGATTGGCAGCTTTCTATTGGCTCTTACACACCGTAATAATAACAATGTTGGGGCAGATACACATGGAAATGCAGTACGATATACGATATTCAAATCACAACATAATGAAAAAGTAAAAGTTAAATCTTTGCAATACTGAATTGAGGATTATTAAAACATATATATATATATATATATATATATATATATATATATATATATATATATATATATATATATATATATATATATATATATATATATATAAAAATCAGGCTATAGGCACAGTTACATTCTCCTCCCTTTCTGACTCACTTTAGCCCAATTGAGTTTGACTTTAGGTGTGAAAGAGTTTGAAAAGTGCTTTAATGCTCTTACTGTATGAACACGTTAGTGTTATGACTAGTGGAACATGGATATAATACATATTTGCTGCTGCACTCAGTAAACAAATTGTAAAGCTTGATTTGTTTCATATGCAGACAATGAAGAGCAGCTTAGAAATGAACCAAAGTCTCTGTCCATCACAATGTGACTCGGAGTCAAACATATTTAAAAGTGGTCTATTAGCCACGTATGATGCCGTACATTAGAAACAAGTCACAAATTTATTGGATTTTTTTTCAGCCCGTTTAATAAAAACCAGTAATTTACTTTCAACTGAAAGGTCAAAATGATAGTTTTTAAGAGTTTACTAATCACACCTGTGACATCGTTAAATACTGGTGTTTAAAAGTGCTGTGCTTAAGGAACACGAGCATCCAGCTAATTTGCAGTGAGGATGACTCCAAAGGGAAAGAACATTTCCTTTGTGTTGACCAATATCCTGCACAGATGAATTCTCAACCCTCCAACAAACTGTTTGGAGTGTGTGCGAGCTCCTGTTTTTCTCTGTGGACCTAATTGTCTAAGTCTGATTGATCGGATCCATTTTCATAAGGTAGAACACACACATTTGCATAATGTCACCTTTCCTTCCTGGGCCTCGCTCAACGTGTGTCCTTGTGACGTCGCCCTGCGGCGTTTGTTTCCCCCGAACGTACTGCGTCCGCTCATGAGACCGGCGAGACCTGCCGGACCTTGAGCCGCTCCTGCAGGTGCAGGCCCTGTCACCATCCCCACCGGCATTGGGTTCACGGTGCGGCCCTCCTCATCAGCCACGAAAAAGGTAGACCACATTTTGAAGAAAAGGGAAAGCAACCAAGACCCTGCTCTGTGGGGCTCAGTTTGGCCGCTGGGTTCACTTTGAGTTCGCACAGGGACCGTGAAATTCCAGCAATGGACCAAGAAACGTGGAAAATTATTTTACAGTTTGTGCCCAAACTGCGTGAGAAACAGCAGGAGAGAAAATGTGAACCAAAAATAAAGTTTTAAAAACTGAAACGAGCGGAAAAGCATTAAAGGAACCAAACTCAAAAGTCTTCTAGGTACCAGAAGTTAAATGTATAATGTCTCTTTGAGCAGGAAAACACAAAAATTGACCTTCTCTTGAGCAACAACTTGAGAAAAAAATGGCGGCTTGGACGAAAAATGGCAAACTGATAAATGAATCATCATGGAAAAAAAATCACAGAAATCTCTAGAAGCTTTTGTCCTCTGACGGGCTGATATGAGGTGATGGTTCCTAGAGAAAGTCAAAAGAAGATAAGAAGGAAAATTAGATCAGAAAGTAAGTGGTGTCACGAAGTTCTGCTAACAGTTGAGAATCTTGGAGATGCAGGGCAGAACCGTGGTGCAGTGGTTAGCGTTGCATCACCGGCTAAATACTTATGGCTTTGTCTTGCAAAATCGTTAACATAAGAATCCCAATTCTCTGTGCTGCGTGTTCCACTTCTTTCATTAGGACAAACACACAGTACAAAAGCACTTGAATCCCAATCAGTGATCTATTTTGAGATGTTATGTGACAGTAAACACACACACACACAAAAAAAAAGCCTTCAGCAAACCATAACTGCAACCTGCTATCTATTCTAAGACACTGTGCACTAAAACACTCATCATGTTGACGCCATGACCAATTATCTATTCTGAGAAGCTGTGCAGTACGGAGGTCAGGCGCACACGCTGCAGATCGAACCCAATCTTAATGCCGCAAAAGGGAAGTAGGTGTGACACCACATTCCACCAGGAAGTGGTGACGACAACATGTGACACACAGCGTTTTTGATCGTTAGCAAAAACGAAACCCGTTTCCCTCGGGAGCACGTGTAACTTGTTTACAAGCAGAACTTGATGTGAAGTTATAACGCGCTTGTTTTCTGGTACATTCACCTTGAGATACAGGTAAAAAAAATAATAAAATCTTTCAATAGGTGGAACAAACAATAACACATCAATGTGAACATGGGCAGATTGTGACTTTTTGTTATGTCTGTGGCCATTTTACCTTTGCATTTAGACATTTTGTGCCTGTCGTCATTGGTTTTGTAGGTGAGTTTTTCCTCCTTTTGGTTACTGTCCACTCATTTCTATCCTTTTTAGGTCATTGAGCCTCTTTTAGTGGACTTTGTGCATCACTATGCGTCTTTAAACAATAAATGTGTAATAATAACCGTTGTAACCATAACATCATTTTCAGATTTGATTACCTCATTTGCATAAGTACAAGTGAAAGTGTTTATCTAGTAAGACGTTTATAGTTCAGTAGCAAACGATCTAATGCATCACAGTGCGTTGTTGGATTTACAGAAAGACTTCGTGAGAAAAAAACAAGGTTTGGAAGAACACAATCTAAATCTAAGATTGCTGGAAATCACATCATATGTTACTTCAAATACTAAACACAATAGAAGTGTGACTGTAAGTAGTAGAACACAGGTGTGTGTTGCTTCACTCCAGGCGTATGTTTTATGATTTTAATAGTTGTTGGGAATAATCTATTTCAGGCAGCAATTAGGGAGCAAGTGTTCGTGCAGTGTCTCTCTCTAAAAGGCTCTTCAGTAGCTGCCAACATCCAAAAATCAGAATTACTGTCATTTTTTAATTTTTTTTCTATGAATCTATGTAACCTGGACACATACGTCTTCCAATAATTTGTGAAACTTGGGAAGCAATGATACTGGCCTACAGTTTGTAATAATTGAATTACTTAACAAATGTTTCAAGCTCGTACGTGGTTGCGTTGTCCTTTTCTCACGAAATAATTTGGATAGTTTGAATCCGATATCACCTGTAAATACACTGTTTGTTATTTTCCATGTGCCATTTCTATGGTTGCTGTCTTCTTCCATTAATTTACTGTACTCTTCTCTGTCTTCGCAAGATATTAGTCAACTTATTTTTGTGTTTTCTTTTTCAATATTTTCTACTTTCTACTTTTGTTCTGCTCTTGGATATAAAGAATTTTCTCATTACATGCATTTTGTGTAGCTTTTTAGACATCCAAGGCTTATTTTCCTATTTGTTTCTATGCTTGCTCTTAATGGACAGATTTTTTTTCATATGATTCCACCAGTATTTTTTATGAATGAGTTATATGCTTAGTTAACCTAAGCATTAAACCTTGTCCCTTGTTTCCTTAAATATATATTTTATGACTTGATTTTTGACTTAGTTCTGATCTGTTTCTGATTAATTTATTTGTACTGACTGTTTTACTTTCAATATACATAAGTTTGTTATGTTCATAGAAAATGTTGCACGTGTGTTCCCTACAAAACATACATGTTTTTGCAGCAATTTGAACTGAAAAATTATTATTATTATTATTATTATTATTATTTATTTATTTATTTATTTATTTTAAAAGAAGGCTGAATAAGTGCATGCAGGTTGTCACAGCAAACAACATAACAGGCAGAAAACAGCATCCACATGTGTTAGAACCCAAACGGCCTAGATAAGGTTTAAAAATGTTAGAAAACTTTTTGGAACCAAAAACTATAAGAAGTTTGCAGTTCTTACTCATCAAACCTGAACACTCCTCCTTATAAGGCATCTAATTGGACACAGTGGAAAAGCAGCATTGCAGCACGAGGAAGAAACTCATTACAGCGGCTGTGACCTCTGACAAACACTATTTAACAAGTTCACTCTCTCTCAAAATATCCGTTCTCTTAGCCCGTCTCCCAAAAATACACCGACGTGGAACCGTCACCCAGGAGAAGGTTCCTGTGTTAGATGTGACAAACAGCAAAGTCCCGCTCCATAAACACTCTGCAGGGGCGACGTTTGAGGAAGAGGTCAGTTCAGCTTTACAACAACCCCCCCCCCCCCACACACACACACACACACACACACACACACACACTCATATACCGGCCCACCCCACAAGCCTGCTGAAATTAGACACATTAGTTTTATTGTATTTAACTCTTTAACACGTTCTGCACAGCACTCGCTGCCACTTCACACATATCACAACAATGAGATTAACGAGTTGCTGACCTGGTTTTTGTTTGTGTGTGGTTCTGGACCCAGTGACGGAGGGGGAGACGAGGACAGGACAGGGTGCAAGTGAGGAAGAGGTGAACGGGGGGAGGGAGGGAGGGAGGGATGGAGGGAGGGAGGGGGGAAATAGGCGGGAGGTTAGAGTGCAAATTGGTGTGTTGCATTCAAAAGGGCGGGAGGGGCTAAGTGTTTGTGTGTGTGTGTGTGTGTGTGTGTGTGTGCACTCACACTGTAGCTTCTGCAACTGATTCTGTTTACGCTAACGTGGATGGTTGTGCTGGATGAGTTTCTCAGCTTTAAAATTATAATGAGTGGAAATATTTCACAAATACATGCACACGCACACACACACACACACACATGCAATCCTATCTTCTAAATCGTCCATGCGCGTGTGTGTGTTTGTGTCTATTTTTGCCCCCCACCTGTTAATGACATTAAAGCTGCCCCGGGGGACGAGGGCTGCAGCAGGGGGCTGGTGTCAGCTGGACACTAGCTGTGAGACCCTCGTCTGCTATGACCAGACGGATTGAAGAGGTAATTGTAGATTCATCACCTCCAAAACAAGCGGCGCTGCTGGTTGGCTGTCGTTTGGCTCACGTGGTCGGATGAGACCGATTCCAACCGCACGGCGACAACCTGATACCTCGTCACCTGCTGAGATTTCCAGGGCAGCAAAGAAGTCAGTGTTTAAGTCCAGGCTGATGAAAGATTCTTTTAAATGTTTATGTGTTTCCAAACAATTTGCAATGTTGAAACCACTGTTGCACAATTCAGCTGATCCACTGTGAATTCTGTGCCACCTTGCAATTTAAAACCTCACATCATTTTTAGAGAAGCTGTCCGCCCCAACAAAGAAATGTCCCCAAGTAAAAACAGAAAATGGTCCCATCTTGAGTTACAGGCTCATACAAATCCGTGTTAGAGCCTCACAGGCTCACGTAAACTCATTATCATCCACGCAACTCAACGGACACGTTTTCACCTCAATTTACCAAAATCAAGAGACCACCGTGAAAAAAACCAATGGATTCTAAAGCGAAGAAAGAAATTGACCACAAACAGACACAACTACCAAAAGGGCCAAAACTGACATGTGACCAGAAAGAGACAAGTACTAAAAGAAAATTAGAAAATGACCAAAAACAGACAAATTGACCAAAGAGACACAATTCACTAACTAAAAAAAAGTGGCAAAATAAAAATTTTTGTAACCAAAAACAGATTTTAAAAAATTGGCAAAAAATTTGGCAAAATGACAGGAAATTAACACAAGACAAAGACATTACCACTAACAGACAAAACATACAAAAGACATCTATCAGGTGGACAACACATTCATTCTTTATTGAATTCACAGTCCTGTAAACTAAGATGATACTGATACTGTATATAAATATACTTTGTATACTACTGCTTTTACATCTTCCTCCGAAAAACGACATTTTTGATTCACACATTTGTCGCTTTTTCTGATTAGAGGGTCAGCAAGTGCCTGGTCCTCCTGCTGCCTGAGAAAGACTGGAAGACAGAGACCGAGAGAGACAGAGACAGAGAGAATACTGCAGTCAGATGTGCCCGGCATTGTGATGAACTGTGTACGAGAAAGAAGGTCAGAGATGGACTGAATGTGAAATGGGGGGGGGGGCAATTAGATGAAAACCATGAAGGGGACAGACAAAATAGGGGAATGATGGACAGTGGACAGTGATTTTACTACTAAGCCACGGCAGCCTTATTAAAATGCACAGCATGCTGAGAAGAACAACAGAGGCTGATATGGAGCAGGTCAGAGTTAACAGCTTCTTAGTAGTAGTACTACAGTACTGATCAGCAGTGGAGCCACTGGAGCATATGGTTTACTGCAAGTTTACACTTATTAAGTAGTAGAGACTATTATCGATTCACATTCTAGTCCCAGTTCGCCCCGGAACCGGTGGAGACCACAGGCGTTAAAGAACAGGGAATTTGTATGTGTCCTCAGTGCAGTAGTGAGCCAGGGCCATGAGATGGCACTACGTGGCAGGGAGGGAGGGTGTGATAGTGGGCCGCTCTGATCCCTCAGACATGCAGAGTCAGGACCCTGAAGGACCCTGAACATGCATGACCTGCTGAGGATGGAGCTCACGGTCCAGGTTCGCATTTACAGACTGAGGAGCCGCAACGGTGCAATTCTTGTCACACAGCCAAATACAACCTGTGGATGATACAAAGTCCAATCTAGGGGGGCAAGTGAAATAGGAGACAGATTCACTTCCCTTCCTTTTGGTCCAGGGGAATAAAAAAACAATCAACCGAAGATAAATGCATCTTGCTTGTGTTTGTCTCTGACAGGCCCTGCTAACTGCTTATGTAACGATCTGACTGAAATCCTTCTAATTATGAATGTTTATGAACAAAGACATTTTGATTCAGTTGGGCTTCTCACGGAGGAGTCGCCGACTTAAATATCTGCTAATCTCTCAAACACCCACAGGGTAATTTAACAAAACATAGCAGTGTTTTTTAATCATCGGACTCTTCGGAGGAGGGAAATCGTTGATTTTTTTTCAAAGAATGGGATGCTTATGTAATCAAACACGAGCGGCACAGCCGAAGCCAAGAAAGTCCGCACCAAACTCAACGATCGCTCAATTGGCTCGATATTCAGTCGCTAGGGGAAAAACCATCCACTACAACAACAGTTCTCAGTGGGTGTTTTCTGCTCTACGGCCACACGGGACAGTAATGAGCCCATTAACCCCACATTCATGGCAGCAGTCAAAACTGCTGTATTACGGCTGCACATAAACACGGTTAGGTTTAGTAAGGACGCTTGGTGGTTTGACTTTATTGATAATGTGATTATATAAGTGTTTTTAAGCGTTGGGTTAGTTTCCAAATCTCCAATAAAAGCAGTTTGGACATTTTCCAAAGATGTGTGCAGCGAGTGAGACGAGATGGTAGCAGATCTAGATCCACATCATCCTTTTGTCTTTCTGACTTGGAGTTCTGCCTTAACGTGTCAGTCATCAGCTCACCTCAGGTACCCTTAGTTTAAATGGGACACAAAGTTGTATCTTAAACAAAGAGGACACCTGCTGCTCACATATTCTTCATGATCTGTCTCTCAAACTGTGGTTGTTGTTGTTGTTGTTCCTCCGTCTCTCTGTGACCTTGTTATCCATACGCTCACTCCCTCCATCAAGCAGCTCTTTTCCATCTTTAGCTGTTATTGTGCGAAAGACAATTAGCCTTAATCATCCATTTGCGTCAGCATCGCCCCGCAGGTCACAATCCAAAATTGATCATATGTCAATTCTATTCTAATGCCTTGATGTGTTACGGTGATTATGGCAGAAAGGATGTGACAAAGGAATGGATGTGATTTACTATTTATTTATTTCATTTTAAGCCTTGACAAACCCATAGCAGAGAGAGAGAGAGTTTTGAAAGAGCGAAACATCAGGGACTTCTTTCTAAAACTTCGGCACATCTGCTGTTTTGGTGAAAACCAGCCACGCAGAGACACTTCAGTGAACTCGCAAATCGCATCAAAAGCATCAGAAATGCACAAAGGGACGTGCAGATATACCTGCTGTGTAGAATGGCTGTCTGCTCACCTGTTAGTGAATAGGAAGCTAAGACATATCATATTATAGAGCCTGGAATACAACTATGTGGGTCATTTGTGCCAGCAGGCAAAAACCAGCGGTTTGGTGAAATTACTGCTCTTCCTGCTTTTATAACCAGTCCTGTGATACATCCACATGATGTGTCATACAAGGCAAACCAGTATTTTTTACTAAGCCTGACTATGTTTGATTACTACCCAAACTAGACTGGATGTCTTTGTTCCTCTCCCCAAATGTTTTTAAAGTTTTTACAATGCCATTGAAAAAGAGCGAAGTTCCAAAGAAGGCCTGCTTCCCTACGTGGTGATGCCCTTTTGACAAACTGTCCCGCTGGTTGTGTGTCTCTAACAGCCATGGGGTGAATTTCTTTTTTAACATTACAGATTCTCCCTGCTCATAAAATACCAATGTCCCCGATTTCAGTCAATATTAATCTACATGATGAAAAGAAAGTTCTTTGCAGCCTCCGTGTTTCTGGATGCTACACATGGATTATGCTGTGGTAAGAAACAGTTGACAAAGCCACGCAGTGCGTCGTGACTGTTTTAATGTGTCGCGTTTGAGTGAATCTGAGTCTGAACGCTTTCATGAGAGGAACATTCACTGCTCTCTCGTTGGTCTTCATGTCAATTTTTCTTCTACAGCTCCATTTGGTTTCAGACCTTTAACCCGGCTCCATGCTGCTTCGTGCAAGAAACATTTCGCAAATGGGAACCTACACCTGTACCTCAGTTTAATCTGCTCCATGAGGCTTCACATTGAATAGGAGCAGTCTATGAAGCATCGTAACCAGTTCTCAAAAGCAACACAAACTTTTCTATTTTCTAAACGTTTCCCAGCTTTGCCCTCAAGTAGCTTAATTCACTCATTTGTTATTAGAAACAATCTGGTTCCCTCTCAATTAAAGGGTGAAGCATTAGCGGTTACATAAGGCCCTTTGCATGTGGCCTGTCAATCACTGGTTTTATCTGACGGTAAAGTATTCGGTAAATTTGCAGCAGAAATATTGAAATTTATTCATAGTTTCACTCCTGTGTATTAGTGGCTCGCATGTGCTGATTTCATTCGGAAAACTATTATGCGTCTGTCAGTCGTACGCTGACTAAAATGCTTTTACCACACGAGGAGCTTTGTTTCACACGAGCATGAATACATACGGGAATAAAGCACTTTCCAGACATCATTCCACTAGGAAAATGGAGCCAGTCAGACAGGCTCTCGGCACAACTGCTGCCTGTGTATTCGATTAAAGCAAAGTCCTACATGGAGAAACTGTCGTCCACATCCACCTGACATCTTGTAAAGCCAAGAATGTCTGCAACCTCTAAAAGGATGTCTTCACCTTACAGAATGACCTTATGAGAAATGTCTTTGTGCTGCGTTCTGAGAATATCAGAACACCAGGCTGTGACAATACACTGTACAACAGGTTTGGACTTTTTCCATCGTCACTGTGCAGGATGAATCGATCTACTCTACTGTAACATGTTGCCTTCAGCTCTTTGCGTTGCTATGGTGCAATTAATCTTCTAGTGGCTTCCCCTGCGTGACCGATTAAAAAGACAACAGGACGTACAGGAGATCCCAGTTTAGAGACAAATCAAAGTGTGATACACACATGGACGGATTGTTAGCAAAACGGCCCTTTTGGGCATTTGGTGCCTGTTTTTATAGATCTGGGGTCCAGTTCCCATTAGTGTTCATCTTAGTTTTAAATCAATGCACAAAAGAAAATTACAGGTAAAACAAAACCCAAGATTACTTTCTATAATATGATATGAGGCCACCAGAGCTTCTGATGTTAAAACATATTGCCCTCAGTTGATGGAACCATGATAACAATATGTCACAATATATCACACATTTCTTTCATCTTATGTCCTGTAATTCTTCTCAACATTTTCTCATAAGAGGCATTTCCAGTCCTTTCTTCCATCGATTCTTTCCATTGTGGCATTTTACATATTTTGTGTATTTTAACTGCGCTCTTTCCAACAAGAAATACAAACTGTATCTTCTGAGGCTCTGGGCCCTGGGACCTCTCGCGGCGCCTGAGCCTGTGCCCAGTAACAAAGTTTTATAGTATCAAAGAACCCTTTGATTCTCCCTGATCAAAACCTTTGAGAAGCTTTGGAACAGAAATGCACAGTTCTCCCTTTTCTTTTTCTATTTGAAGTACAAAGCGACTGCAGCAGGAGTCAATGTGTAGCATATGTAGCAAATGCCGGTCTGCTGATAATTGCTTGACATACAGGAATCATGTAATCGTGTCATCTCCTTCATATATTCTAGCTTTTAAACTGAAAAATCAGTAATGTACAGCAGTGACAGAAGCATGACTCTGAATATGTGTCACTGTGCTGCCACGGTTAGAATCACAGGAGTCAGAGCAGGGAAGATGACCTAGATTCAGCCTGCCCTGAGGTTAGGAGGTCAGTCTGAAACAGGGTTATGAAACATGCTTAGGCTGTGGAAACGCTCCACAGCATGACTCGCAGAGTACGTAATGATCTCAGAGCCATAATTATTTCTTAGTTTAATTAGAGAAGTATGTGCTGGTATTGTTGGGGTTGGGTTAAGACGCAGAGGGAGGCCTGGATTTTTACACGTACTGCAAATGGACTTGAGAAGTGAAGTGAAGATTGTGTTCGTGTTTGAACAGGGCGAGTAGTTCAGTCTCATGGACATTACAATTTAATATTTCCCAAAATGGATCCCCCACGGTTTTTGACTCGTTCTCGAAAATAAAGTGCTGCTAATTTTATGGTATCTATTTTTTTGTTCCCCCAAATTGTTTTTTGGATAACAACAGTTTTAAAGCATGCAAGAATTATGACTGTCATAACATGGGGGCACAAAATCCCCATGTGTAATGTTTTATTTTAGACACGATCATGGATTATAATAGTGTTCGGTGAGTTTATTACTGAAATCAAGTGATGGCAGGTCTCTCTGAGCCAAGGAGAAAATGATTCCTTCCTTTGCACATTCGCGGGGAGAAATTCACTGGAGCAGAGGAAACACAGAGAGCTTTCTCTCCACCCACGTGCAGCTGCGAAAAATAGACCAGAATGCAATGCAGACACAAGACCTTTTTCTAGACTGAAACTCACTTAACTTTCACACTTTTGTTCTTACTACCACTATCACTCTCCACCTACATGTGCTGCAAAGCCCACAGCTGAACGCAACACATTTTAATTTAAGGCTGTTCCTTGCAGCTTGTTAAAAGTTCTACTTTGAATTGGAGGAAACCACCAGTGCTGCAGAAGTTCACAGCAGCAGTTGAGATTACGCGATGTGATCTTACACTAAGATATGGGTTCTGTGAGACCCTGTTTTTTCTTTCTCTGCATCTAGTTTACTTTTCTTTGTCTTATTAACAATTTATAAATATTGTAAATGTTGTGTGCTTGTAATGGTAATTAGTTCCTATGGTTTGGGAGACGTGATGCAGGTATTACCAACATGTTCTCATCCCACAGTGTCAGATAATGACGCTTCCAAAGGCGTTAAATTGTGCCGCTTTTTGCATCCTTTTGCATATTAAAGGTACAGGTACACACGTGTTACCACAGGAGCTCCAGGAGCACCACTGTTTGCCGCCATGGGAACGACTTTATGTAGGTCAAAGTTCAAGAAAAGACAAGACAAGAAAATGGCACAAATACATTGCATAATGTCCATAGTGTCCAAAACATAAAAACAAGGTTGGTACAAAATCTGAAAATCTAAAATAATAAATATTTCAAAACACAAACATTGCGCCAGTGTTAGGCACAAAAACTTTAGGGCAAAGTTAATTTACAAGATAAATTACAAAGCATGTGTAACGACCCCAGTCTACTGTGGAAAAGTCCTTTGTCTTGTTGTCTTTTTTGTGCCATCCACTACCCTGTCCACCTCCGTCAGAGACTTGTTCACTTTAAATTCAATGTTGGTGCTTTAAGCGTCCGATATCGAAGCATCACGGTTTTCCACTGTAATACACTGAAAGCTCACAGCGTGGAGAAGGGACTGGACACAGTGATGCTTTTTGACGCCTTGGGAATGAAAACGGGCTGGTTTTTCCTGCCTTGCAGCCCGTCTGCATTGTTCTCACAGTTTGTCCCTTTGTGTTATTGCTCTTTAAATGAGTTGCTCGAGTTATTAGATAATGTAAACTACATGCAGGTTTCTTGATATTTTACTTGTACATGGGGTGTGAATGTAAAATTGGAATGACAAGACTAAAATGTTTTAAATAACATTAGGACACTTTAATCCTCCGTTCATGGAGTTGACACTATTATTTTTTTTGATTATTGCAGCAAATCAAAAGGTGATAACATCCATGTTGTGTTATCTATGTATGAATACCATCAAGTTTATGTCTTATGCTCATGGTTTGATCAAAAACAAATAATTGTGGCCTTGCTGTTCCAATACTTTTGAAGGGAACTGTGATAGTCTAACAACAGACCCATTTGTGTTTTATTCTGTGCTCTGATGGCTTCATTAGCAGGTCTGTCAAACGGCCACACGGGCATGTGGGGCTTTTCCAGTGTGGACGCTGTTTTCGGCCTGGACGGGAGCTACAGCAGGTGCACTTCCTGTGAAGCCCTGATGGGAATGGATGGGTGTGGCTGATATTTATGGGGGCTGGATTCAGTCTAAAGGCTCAACTAAATCCTCACCTAAAATGACTTAAGATGACAAAGTGACCGGTTTGACTGCAAATACGGTTTGAGTCGGAAATGTGTGTGAAAACAGTTGGAAAGTCAAAACAACGTGTAGAAGCTGCTGAGTGACGGTTGTCCTACAATTTGTAGATCTTCTCATCTCTTGATGCGTGAAATAAGTCATTGTCACTTTTCATCGCTTTTCCTCTGAGCTGAGCAGATACCATCAGTTAGGAGGAAGTAACATTAAACTGACTGAACGTAATGTGCAATGAAGAAGCGTGTGAGTGAGAGAGAGAGAGGGAGAGGGAGTTAAATTTATCCACCTAAAGCCAATCCTCATCAAGCTGATCAGTGCGTCGCATGGACTAACCAGCTTGGGGACTTCACCCTCGCGGGCAGGTAAGAAAACTTTAGTTTCCTCATCACAAAAATATCTTGACTTTCCAAAACTCTTCCCAAATCCTTCGATGAATGAAAGGGTTTTAGTAGAAGATTTTTAAAAGCTAAACGTGGAGCGTGACCGTTTCCCCAGCAGAGCTGAACATCTCGACGCAGACGATGTCAAAAAAACTCTCATCCAGGCTTAAATTACCTGCAGCTTTCAAAGGAGCCCGTTGTTCTGTCTGTTATATGTAAGGTGTGTTTTCATATAGTTAGTTATGTAAAGCACATACTATAATATTCTCATGGTTCTCAGAGTTGAGTAGCTACTAATACTTTACACTATACTGCACATTCTCGTACACAAAAGCCACTTTTTACAGTAAATGAATATAGGTCTTCTGTCCATGCGTTACTCTGTGGTTCATTGTGAAAGTCTGCAGCTCTTATGGGTTATAAAATCTAAAGGCCGGCAGTAAGCAGCAGGTTTATGTAAAGACACAGGCCGACCTGAGCTGAATCACGTGGGATGCTGCCGAGTTCAGACGAGTTGTTCGGTTATTTTGGTTGAGATGAACTCAGACGTGGAGTTTAGTTGAATTCAAAATAACAGGGCGCTGTCACATTTGGCTGCAATGGGAATTGTTTAAATAAGGTCTGCGTCCGACAGTACTTGGGGTACGCAGATAGAATGTAAACACACCTTCATCGTTGTCTGATATCAGTGCAGGTTCGATGGGCTTTGGATCACGTGCGCCAAAGATCTGGAGGTGTTTGTCACCTCATGCTTGAGCTTTGTTCAGAATTGCTTGAACTCACGCATCCACAATAACGATTCATTGCATAAGTCACGGCGCCCGAATTTACTTTGAGTGGACATGTCAAAACCGGTTTGATTGGCTTTTGCACTTCTCCTGCTGAGCCACTGGCCCAGTCGGTGGTGCACTGATGAACTCGAAGCCACGTGCAGCCCTGAGACCTTCATTTGACTTCTCCTCATTAACTGCAGCAAGGACAGGGACAGCTTACAGAGGCCAAACCAAATGTGAGGAGATCCATCAACCCTCGCATCGGAACTCCAGCTCTTGACAAGCGGAACACCTGCTCTCACCAAACCGCCGACAGCCGAGCATTGAGATAAATGGTGATATTATTTTACGGCACACTAATGGAAATCACCGAAGCTTTATATAGGAAAAATGAGGTCCAGCATTAAGTGTGTCCAAAGGGTAGATGATCCAGGCTGTAAAGCTTCACATCTGACAAATGATGGGCTCTAAAAAATCATTTTAAACTTGACCATCAGTCACTGTGCACCAACTTCTAATTTTGTGCAGATGGAGAAAATGAAGAGTGTTTCTTTACTGTAAAAACAGCTTTTAACAACGTGACTCTTTTTATTTGTGGGGGCACATTCATCGCAGCACTTTCCTGCAGCACGAGAGTGCTTCACAGACCAACTAAAATCTAATTAAAATGCCATCGAGTAGGCATCAACTTCACATGTGAAGTAGCTTTCAAACCAAATTTGCAAAATGCTTCATGACATGATCAAACAATTACATAGCTATTAGTGGTTTTGACTTCTATGACTTCAATAGTTGGTTCTGTGCAGACTTTTGGTTAGACACCTGAGCTCCCTGCAGCTCCGCCTCCGTTGAGCTTTTGCACTAAGCCACTGCATTGTCACATTAGCTCGTCGGTGTTTTCACTCTCTCCGCTTGAGCCCGAAAGCTTTCCACAGCTTTTCCCAGCTGCTCTGGTGAGAGCTATCCTAGCGAGGGAGGTGTCCGATGAAGGCGTGTAACCTCTGGTGAGGTGCTGACGGCGCGGACTCATCCACACAAACATCAGGAGTTACATTACAACACAAATCCAAGTGGTGGAAACAGTTTCCTGTAACAAATGGAATATAGAAAACCTAATAATTAAACCCCTATGCTTGTTTCACATAACTTCAGCAGTCATGGGGGACAAATGTCAACGTGGTGGGCATGTCAACCAGGTTTTGGTGCTTGTGGGAACAGAATATATACCAACGCTCCTTTTGTCTCCTACAAAATGCTTTTCTACACGTTTTTGATGGGAAGTATTTACGTTTTCTGCATTTTAAAGATACGTTGACATTTAACGTAAATGGCAAATACACCAGTACTGAACGTGTCGACAAAATGATCTGATCGAGGAGAACAACATCCCGTTTGTCTTCCCTAAAGTGCTAATTATTATTTTTTTTTGCTTGTCTTTAGGAAACAACAGCACTTGGTTAAGGTTAGAGAAACTTAATAATTTTAGTCCCTTATTCATTCAAAAAACATGTTGCTTCACAGCCCAATGCATCCAGTGATCATATTCCATGGAAAAAAGTTTTTTTTTTTAATTACATTGCTGTTAAGTTGCAAAGGAGTTTGTTCGAGAAGCAAAATTCAAAACACTAACTCATAGAACCCAGTGTGTGCTAAAATGAAAAGTTCAAGGGTCCAGTAAAGCCACTGGGTACACGTGACGTTTACCAACTCTAAAGTCGGTAAGGCAATTAGATACTGTATGAGGCCGGGTTGGGTTAACAGGGACAAATTTTATTTTTTTTCTTTTCTTTTATTTCATCCTGTACTAGATTAGTGTTAAATTTATTATAAAAATATCATTAAACCATTTGTTTTTACTACAGAATCTACAGTATCTGTGTCTACGATAATTTAACAAATTACGCACAGCAAGCAACAAGTCATAGAGCAGTTAGAAACAAGAGGTTCACAAATTAAAATCTTCATACCTAAAAAAATTATTATTGTATTATTATAACGTATTAACGAAAAGGCCTTAAAAAGACCTCATAATATCGAGTGTTTATAACCAAAAACACTCATCACATTGGTTCTCACAACAACAAAAAACCTTCCCTGAGCACATTCATAGGAGGTCTCTCTGAAAAAACTGAATATTAGTTTGTTTGAATGATCCAGGGCTAATGCACAGCCAGGTGAGAGCATTCTGTCAGGACGTACAGTACAGACGTATATGAAGACTGCAGAGAGGACACTCAGGAGCAAGATGGAGAAGCTTTTTATTACTGTCAGATGTGTCCATTAATGCTCTCTGGTGCTTTTATATTTAAAATCGTGCTTGTTCAAAAAGACCCATAAAATAAAAAGCATCCTTTCAGCAGAGGTTTTATGATAATAAAGTCTACAAGCTCTGCCAGGGCTTCTTTTATTGATTCTAATTATGATTCAATGTACAACCAGCAGTTATCATCCACGTTTAGGTTCATTATAAAACAAAAATATTTTTTGGGAATAATACAGTTGAACAGTTAAACTTAATGCATTTATTTATTTATTTATTTAGTCCTTTCGGCGTAGTTTAAAATTAATGCATAATTTTGTGAAATTATAAGTAATTTTGTACATAGTCACTATTGATGATTACTGGCTGCAACCGACGCACATGTTCATCTTCTGCAGTGACACGTGTGACAACAATGGCTTGACTTTGTGGGTGGAGGGAGGCGGATTCCTATGGTAGAACAGGGACCCTGCAGCCAAGTCCTCATTAAATAGCATTATATCCAACCAATCCTATTTCAATGTCCCCCTTAAATGAACCAGCAGCAGAGACTGAGAGCCAAGGGAAACGTAAGGAGATGAGATGCCCAGATCAGCCTCATGCACTTCACCTTCAAGGGCTGCTCTGAGCCTCCGACACGTTCAGCTTTCAGCCCCGGAAAGACTGAAAGCGACAAGATTTTTTAAATTGTCTTTAAAAAAAAAACAAAAAACATAAAAACAAATTGAAAATGAAAATGATGAAATGGAAATGGTTAAATTTGACAAATAGGAGATGTAAAAAACTCCAGCTTGTTTTAAATATAAACATTCATACTTTTTTGTACTAAAGTAAAACATCTTTTTCATTACAGCAGTAAAATTATAACTAGTACATTTTAATATTTAATTGTTTATATGTTTCTATTTACCTTCTTTAATGACAAATATGTATTAAAGAGTCTAGTAAATTACAAAATGACAATGATTTTATTGTTTTATTTTCATTTTCCTGGACGCTTTCATAAAATCTAATTTTATGAAAGTTGTTTAGGTTTTCTTTTTCAATTTTGCTGCTATACCACCAAAATGTGCTATACGTTAAGAATTTGTGATGGTTCTTTAGTGTATGTGCTTGAGAAAACAAGTTCAATAAACTTTAACACTCAGAATAGTTGCAGACAAATTAACTTTCTTTTTGCATTTGTCAGTTGAAGATTCAGTTCTTCATGTGACATTAAGAACTTCTATCAGCAGCTGCTGAACCCATTTTGTAGAAAAGCAGCAGTCTCTATGGTAACCATAATTTTTATTAATATGAAAAAAAAACAACACAACATAGTTTAACATCATGAATGCTTTTTCAAAAATCTGAAAGAGAAACCATCGATGCATTTGTAAACGTAAACAAAGCCGAACAATTCACGTTCATAAATTAAAAAGTAGAAAAAAGCATTTATGTTGAATTAAGTAGAAATTAAGAAACAAATATAAATATTTACAAAAATGAATGAGAAACGGTTGGTTGATTCCACTAAATTATGTGTTAAAGTGTTTTACAGTGTATAAAGTTATTGATTTGCCCACTTTTGATAAATTAAATCAAAATCAAGTAAAGATTTGAAGCAGCAAAACGGTGTTTCCCGTAATAAACAAGTGACTTAATGAAGCAGCATCATTTCTTGTACAGTGATGCTGCTTGTGCTCATGCCACGTGTCTCAGCGAAGTATCATGTCTTCTAAATCTCCACATGTTGTCTCTAAGTATCTGACAGCAGGGCTCACAGTCAGATTAAGGCCCTCCTCTCCTGGCTGCCTGCACACCTCTGAATGCCTCATTAAAAAGTCTTCTGACTTTGAAGAAAAAAACATAAAAAAGGTCAAGACATCTTTCAGTGTGCACTCGGAAGCTGCTTACACCAGGACGTTTGTACTCTGGGATAACCACAACCGGGACGGCCGAGAATCTCCACAGCCACAAAATCATCGCGGTTTAGCGTGTGAGCCACAGTGCTGGAAATAAAAAGGACGTTTTATCTGGATGTCTGACAAAAGTATGAAAAGACAAATATAAAACCCTTGTGTTTATAGCACTCGGAGTGAAAGTAACATACCACCATCGAACATTGAATCTCAGCAGACTGTGATTCAACGTTTAATCAACTTCATTTGTTTTTAATCATCTTAATTTAATTAGTTGAGTCAATTCTCATACATGAATTCCTTGAACTCATCATTTTAAATTAAAATACAAGTCATAACAACGTCTGTCTATAAGTTCAGACAAAAACCATCCGGGAATTTTAAGTTAAATTACATTGACACTACAACACATTTATTTCAAGTTAATTAAAAAAAAACATTAGTTGATTTCACCCAATTCCTTAAAGTGCTTAGAAGTTATTTGCTCTCACCACTGTGATGCTATAAGGCAACAAGCAGATGTCACACTTAAGATGGTAATTTGGGGGGATTGTAAGTTTTGGGGATGGAATTTTGCCAAAATGTTGAACAATAATTTTGACACTGAACATGGATAGAAACACGGTTTGAACATGCAGCCAGAAATGTCATTTCCGTATCACAGCGTGCAGTGAGACAAAGAGGTGTGTACTTAATGGGTGGGGTGGGTGTTTGAACTGGTTACAGAGATAAGGAGCTTAGAGGGGGACGGTCTCCGGTGTGTTCTGGAACGTCCTCTTCGTCTTGGGTTCAGACATGTACTTCCCAGCAAGAATAAAATCAGAGCAGCATGTGTACATTACGCTATATAGACTTTTTAACTCATATTGGAAAGTATTTTAGTGCCTGATATAATTAAATAAGATGACTATGAACAACTAGGGACATTTAGTTTGGATTGGAGGTTCTTCATTGTTGCACTAACATCAGAATGTTTGTTTGGATCCCTCCCAAATGACTCCACCCCACTGCACTGTGCTGCCTATAAATAACCAATCCACGCGCTGGCCGAGGGCGGACGAGCTCTGGAAGTGGTTCATGGGTCTCTGGTGTGACTGACTGGGCTCCAAAGGCCCACCCAAGTTTCAGCGGAGACCCAGCGTTCATTATGTGAATGGCTGGGCTGTGGTTTTGAGGGCAGATCCATTGGCTGCAATCTGATTACTCTGTGGACTAGTGCAGCCATAACAATCCCTGTAGACTGTCCTCCCCCTCAGTGCTGTCTACCTACCTGCTGGCGTCACTAAACCTACCATATTATGTAGATCAGTGTGGACAGGAAACGCTGGAGTGATTTGGAGATGAGATTGTTGATGCGAATCACTGCTCATTTATGCAAAACGTCATCTGCCTTTATAAATGTGTAAATATCATACAACTGCATAGGTACATCTGTTTTTACAGACACAAAGTACGTTGTCTCTCAGTTGACTCATGACCCACATTCCCGTCTTTTAAGTCCTCTTCAAGTCTTACTTCTTTTATGGTGAGCAGGAACATTTTGAATGATCACATGAAGAAATTATGTTGTTTGTTCTGCTTTTCTAATTGGATGTACAGTAAATTGTTCTTTATTCAAATTGGTACCAATAACATAATTGATCTGCATGTAAGAATCCGTTTTTCTTCTTCCTTCCTTCAGGAACTAAACTAACCATATAGGTTATGGAACCCTGGGATCTGATGGGTGGCTAGAAGCCAAAGTTAACGGGATTATTCTTGGCTGTCAAACACAGGAGGTCTTTGGAGCCAAGAGAGAGATCACCTGGCTGGCGTTGGGCCAATGACACTTCTCCGAGACAGCGGAAGAGCCTATTAGGACACATCAGCTAAGCTCTCACGACTTGTTAACTTGCCATGGTGCCAAGAAACCCTCCCAAATACTGCAGGGTCATTCTGAAGCCAAACAGAGTCTGGCAGCAACCTTTTTGCGCTTTTGGAATACTGTCTTAGAGCGAGTGATTTGCGTCCTAAAGGAAGCATAAAGAAATTTATTTGGTGTGGGGACATTTTTTGGCACTTTAGCTGTTGACATGCTTTCCCCCGAAACCTTCCAGTTCATTGCCAATGACCTCCATTCATGGTGTTCATCAAAATAAAGCTAAGGCTGGGAGGACTGGAAGGAGGTAATTTTTCAAGGAATAACTTGGACTTGGACTTGGACTCAAACCAAATATGAGCACAGACATCTGTCCTCTAAGCGTCATGCCTTTGTCTGTGAGGTATCGGCAATGGCTTGGAGCCTCTCTGGGGTTTTTCGTTTTTCACTACTTCCTGTCAGGCGCTGCTGCAAGTGGCCCTTTGCCTGGCATAGAACATGACTACGGCATTAGCCCCAAATTTGTTTGCACTCCAATTCCCCCAGAAGCCGATCCAAGTTGCTATTCCCCACCTAGCGTGCCCCACGGAGCAAGCAGTAATGGCCACACCAACAGCCACAATGGCAGCAACCGGCGAGGCATCATGTCCGACGAGGCCAAAGCCACGATTTTGCATCTGCGCGAGAGCCTCGTGAGGCAGAAGGAGACCATCCTGGACCAGCGAGAAACCATCAGGGAGCTGACCGCCAAGCTCACGTTGTGCGAGGGCTTCGGCAGTCACCACAGCAGTGGTCATCATGACAACCACCACAACAGTCATCATGAGAACCATCACGACAGTCACCATGATGACCACCACGGTCATCACAGCAGCCACCACGCATCACCCTCATCGCACCATGGGCCTTCAGCGTATCACAGCAGCGAGCATCACTACTCCCATGTCAGCCACAGGGCAGACCCCCACAACAGGAAGGTCTCATCATACACCAAACACAGCTCGTTTTCTCCAGAACAGACGGGCAAAACCCTGCAGACACTGAAGGAGAGGCTGGAGAGCTTGCAGGTGAGTGCAGTGTGGTAAATATTTGTCTTGATATCTTCACGAGACCAGTTTCCGTTTTGTCTCAGTATGAGACAAACACGTAAGATAGGATTGGAAAGCCCAGGATGTCCTCTATTGAGCACATCAGGACTTAGTAAGGTAGCTAAAGACAATATATTTCTTTTTCTCAGACTATCCATTCTTGCAGTATCAATATACGGTACAATATCCAGCTGGAATTTTTGGGGATTTGTTCAGGTTTGGTTAAGATTAGGAAAAGTTGTGGTCTGGCTTAGCAGAGAAAACCTTCATGGTGACTTCAGACAGAACATGTTTTCCCAAAACCTTAACCAATGCGCTTTTCTTGTTCACCATCCACCTGACCACCTGGATGCAACTTTATTGCCTTAGGACGTCATACTTCAGTTGATTACGTCCCTTGCAAAAACTGTGAGTAATTCTGTCTATGAAAACCAGGGTCTTATGCCAAACTTGGGAGTAGCAGCTCTAAAATTTTATTCGGGCCTTTTGAACATGGCGACTAGTGTGTTGTACAAACCTTTTATTTTTGAGTGCACGTGCACATCCATTCAACAAAGTTGGCTTGTGTGAATGCAAAACTGAGATCTGGCTTCGAGACTAATGCAAGTCAACTAAAGAAAAACGCTTTGAGTTTCAGGTGATGGATTAACTAGTACAAATTACATCTTGTCACTGGAGCTGTACCCTCTAGAAGAATCACATTTTTACCCTTTTCCACTGGGTACTTGTGGTAATGGCTGTACTCTTTATTCAGCACCATGCCGCTTGAGTGCGTATCCGTCATTGTTTTTCTCATCTACAAATCTACTTAAAAAAACAGCCTGTCGCCTAAAATTCCCTTAACTGAATAAATTGTGCACATACATATTGATTTAGCCTTTTAATGATATCCACTTAATTTGTCAAAATCAAACAGCTGGCGCCTATTAACCTTGATTAAGCTAAGGACTGTGCATTCTGTCCTCCATCACTTGCATTGAATTGGAAGTAGATCATTTAATGAACACAAAGGAGTTATTGCAAAAAATGGAAGTAAAAATATATGTACATTTCTAAATTGTTACAGCATCTGCCACCGGACCAAGGCACAAAAAAAAAAAAAGGCCATTTCAGTATTCACTTAATTGTAACTGGTTACTTCTGTTCTTTCACAACCCCAGTCATCTCCCAGTCGAGCTGTGTAATGTTTTAAATTAAATCTGCTCCCAGATACCATCCGGTTGTCTCCTTTACAGTGTGTAAATTCTGCAGGGCGAACAAGTCACAGCTCAGCAGTCTTCCCTTCTAAAAAATCTAAAACATATTCCTGCGGCTGTACTGTAATTAAAGCTCTGATGCTTCGGGTGAAAAGGGTAAATGATATGCACTCACTGCACCGCATAAACATTTTGAAAAGCTTAGTAATATGAGTGCAAAAGAAAGGCTGAACAGCCTGCGGGGAGCCGGAAGCCTATCAAAGGTTTGACTTAATTGGGGTCATGTCTTGCGTCATCGAGGGTCACACGAGCTCAGCCGCGCAATCAGCTGCCAGTTACTTCCGCTGTCAAAATACTGTAAGAAGGATGCGTTTCATGACAACAGGGTAACTCATACTGTAGTGAGGGCTGACTGTGTCAAAGGCCGTTTTTTAATTCATTATGAAGATGTTCAGAGGTAATGAAGAGACGTTACTGTGGATGGTGACTTAAAATAAAGTACAATTCAAAGCAAGCAACCAATATCTATTAAACAGACAAAGCTAAGGGTGGAAGCATACTTTTATTTTTTAAAAATGCAATAAAGACAAACTTTTTTATAGGGCAGCAGATTTGCAAGTCTTTGCTAAACAGATGAGACGTACGACTCCCACACAGCCAAAACCACAGCTGTTTGTTTGTTGTCTGTGAGGTATCGGAAGCCCGTGTCCTCTCCGAGTTGTTCCAATGCCTCTCCTGGGTATCGGTAGCCAAGCCCGAGCTCGCACAGGAAGCTGATCTAAGTTGATTAGCCCTCACCCCTGACCGTAAACAGCCGCTTGGCCAAGCGTTCATCGCACAGTGGGAGGGAGATGACTGACATGAGACTAAGACAGAAGCATCTCAGAGCTTTTAGTCAAACAGTAAGAAAACATGGTGGAGACAGCTGAGAGAGTTCCTCATCTTTATGTTTATTGGCGTTTGTGTTTGGTCTGTTGCTTGTAACCCTTTGCCGCTGCCTGGCTTAAGATAAGTCATGTTACAGCCTCTGTAAGCCTTCTCTGCATTGGGTATTTTGGTGTAGTCTGCATTAAGCTTTATTCTAATGTCAATGTTCTAATGTTCCGAACAGTTTTTCATCATCTAAAAGAAGCAAATACATGTGGTCCAGTTCTTTCATTTGCACATATTCATGATGCAAGGATCACGATGTGAGACCAAGAACCTGCTGTCTGCTGGTCTGTGAAAGCTTCATTGTCAGTACGGGTGGCTTGAGGCTGGACACAGGCAAAGGATTGCCTGGGAATCCCCTTTAATCTTCCTAAAAGGTGCGAGACAAAACAGAGGTGGAGACAGGATTTATCCTCCGTCACTTCCGGCTCTAGCTGGATATGGATGCTACCAGCACCTGGCCACAAGCCAAAGAGCCCTAGCCACACTCACCTTCAATTAGTTTCATCCTCCCTGATGGGGTTATTAGGCAAGGCGTGCGCTGGCAGGGAACAAAGCCGGATTTGCTGGTGAGCAAGGGAGAGGAAGGAGGATGGCTTGAAGGGAGGGGCAGAAACTATTCCCTTGTTAATTGAAATTATTCTGCTCGCTGCAAGTAACAGAATTCGCTGCCAATTCAATTATGGTCCTCAAATTTTGACCTCGTTTTTCCATTTCCAATCAACTATTTAACCTTTAAAGTAGCAATTCGAGCGTTTTTCCCCAGAGCTTTCAACAAGTATCACGGTGTCTTCGTCAGGAAGTGCAGTCTGACTCCTCGTGTCTTGGAGATAGTGCTGCTGACATGTCAGGTCAGCTCTTGTTGTATGTCCTAATTCATAGTCTTTCCCCTGATGAAAACTCTCTGATGTGGTTGAAAGTTCCAAAAAAGGGAATAAGTAGACCTTAAGCTGAGGCTTGTTGAATTTCTACTGTAAGACTTACAAATTTACATTTCTAATATTCTGTATTTTTTTTTATTAGACAATTGATATGTTACGGTTTGGTTAAAATAAGTGAATTCAAAATCACGTCCTTACTGGAATAACTGTGGAAAGAAATGCTGAAATGTAGATACACTGCTGAAATCTGTGTCTGTCTGCAGGCCAGGAACTCGTCCAGCTCCTACTCCAGCTCCCTGCGAGAACTCCTGCAGCGGAAGATCAGCGCTCTGGAGGAGCAGCTGCACAGCTACAACCATGACAACCACGACTACGGTCACCATAAGGACCACCATGGAGATCACCATGACGGTCACCACAGCAGCAGCCACTTGGACGACCACCACGATGATCACCACAGCAATGGGCGTCATGACCCCCACCACGATGACCACCATGGGACCGGTCACCATGATGACCACCATGGCGGCCATGCTAGCAACCACCACGACAGCCTGCGGCACAACCATCACAGCAGTCATCAACACAATGATCATCATTATGACCACCGCTATACCTGGCCCCACAGCCAGCATCATGGTCACTACAGCAGTCATCCCAGCAACCACCACAGCGTTCACCGCAGTGACCACCACGGTCACCATGCTGATCACCACCATGATGACCACCATGACTATCCCCATAGTCCCATTCACCACTACAGTGACCACCACGACGATCATCTTGACAACGAACCCCATGGCAACGACCACCACGATGACCACCACGGCAACGATGGTCAATCACGGCGACTGCCTCTCAGCAGCAAAGAGACGAGTCTGCAGGGGCCCGGGCACAGCAAGATTGAAACCGTTCTCAGTCAGTTGCACCATGGCAACACTGACCATGGTACACACACACACACACACACACACACACACACACAACTCCATGCAATCATGTTTCTACATTAGATTTACAGAAAAAAACTACAGATTTAAAAGACATTTTAAAAACCTGCTTGTCTGAACAATATGACAACGATCATACCGGTATATTTAACATGTACCAAGTTTTATTACCCCACAGCTGGAATTTAACTTAAATTATTTCATTGTTTTCAAGCTACAACACTTGACCACAACTAGTTTCCGAAACATCTCAGAATGTTTTTGTTTTCTTTTCATAATATGAGCTGTATCTGTTCACAAACACACAAAAAAACGCACTGAAAATTGATTATAGATGCAAAATTCCCAAACACGCACAGTTTAACTTACAACATTTAGAGAGAGAATAATCGTAAGACACGTCGATCGTTCATGAATGCTGGTTAAATGCTCTGATCACGTTACCAGGAAGCAGCTATTGCTATTTTTTTAAATGTTCGTTATATCTGATAATGTATATCTGTGCCATTACCTTTAAACTTAGAAATTGAAAAAAACGTGCATTTCTGTTTGTCAGTGAAGGGAATTCATGCATTCACACTCGCCTAAACACACGAGGACAGACAATTACATAACGCATCCAAAATATGAATACAAAACCATCATTGTGTTGGAAAATAAACAGCATTTACCAGAATAAAGATACAAAGTTTACAAAAGTAATCAAATATTAAATTACTCTCAAGCCACTAGTATGACAGAAGGCTTAATACAGCTTGAATGCACAAAAAAGGACAGCTAACATACCTACATGTAATGGTACAGAGAAAAAAAACGGATATTTCATTTACAATGTTATGTCATTATTATTATTATTATTAATTATTTTGATATATATTTTTTTTTTGATTGTCTTAAATCTTGCACTCTCATTCTTACTAGGAAATCACAAGAAGCTCAAGAGCCCCAGCGCCTTTATGCTGGACTTCCCCATGAGGACCAACTACATGTTTGCCCGCATGAAGCGCTCGGTGGTCAGTGAGATCTTCGCCCTGACCGTCGGCCTGTGGCTGAAGGCGGGAGAGGGTCCCGGCCTCGGCACTCCCTTCTCTTATGCCGTACCAGGTCAAGCCAATGAGCTGGTGCTCATCGAATGGGGCAACAACCCCATGGAGCTGCTAATCAGTGACAAGGTGAAAGCCAAAGTCATTAACTCATGCACGTTCATATTTTCTGTCTCTACAACCGTGTGTTCACGTTGTTTTATAGCAGGCAGCTGCTTTCTGTGTGTGGCCCCTGCTGATTCACAGGAAGCACTGTTGTTTATGAGCTGCGTCTGATGGTGTCATTTCATTTGACACCTGCGTCTCCATGCAGACAGAAGGGGAAGGATAGGACAGTCTGCTGAGCAAAATTGATCCTCTTCAGTGCCGACATGCATTAGTGATCCTAAACGCCACGGCAGCACATGCTGGCGTGACCCTGTGTGTCTTGTCAGCCCATGATGAGTCATGTTTTGCTGTCAGCGTGTGAGCTTACACGGAAAACAGCTGGCGAGCGTGTGTTGCTGTTGTGAACCAACAAAACCATCCCAGGGAGCCATAAACCATATTTAGTGGTCCCCATCAGCAGATGGAACTGGCTCAGGTGTCGCATCAAATATGGTTACGCGTCCCAGCCACTGGCCTAAAGGAGCCACCTCGTGCTGTGTGGTATTTTTGAGTTTCTTGAAGTTGGAAACCTCCTATTATCCTGTTAAAAACAGAGTACGGAAAACACAACCAACACTGAGTAGATGCCTTATGTGTACCTATCCTTCATCCTAACTGTTTAGCCAGTTGGGGGGTCACAGGGGGGTGGAGCCTACCCCAGCAGTTTCACAAGGCCTCACGACCATTCACACTGACAACCTACACACCTACAAGCGGTTTAAAGTTGTTGTTTCTCCCAGAAAGCCTTCCTAATTGACAACGTATGCCTCAGCATGAACAATTTACTCTATTGAATTATTCTATTATCCTCCTAATCTGTCATTCTTTGAAAGGCTGATACCTTTTTCCCCTAAACAGAAGACTGACAATTAATCTGATTATTGTAATTGACTGGCCTAACTGTCTGTAGGAGGGACATTCCCAGGAGAAGCTCTGTGGGAGTCGAGCGTTGATCAATGACGCGTTAAAGTGATCTTCAGAATGTCACTTATCCTCAGTCTGGAATTAATTTTCTGACTTACAATGGCTGAGGTCTGGAGCCCATGGACATGTCCAAATGCTGTGTCCTCCCACAACATGCATTGCCAGCCCTTCACTGCAGCTGCTGCATGTTTGTGGGTCTTTCACCCCCTCGGTCTTGTTTTCCCTGATAGAAAAGCTGCTCTTTGACTTGGCCAGTGAAGAATTTCCTGTTTCTTTGTCTTGAGAAATCCTTGGGTAGCTGATGCTTTATGTTTTGGGTCACTATCCATCTGCAATACCACACGGTCTTGCAGCATTCGGCTGAATCTGAGCAGATTGTGGCCGTACACACTTTTCAGCAGACAGATCATCAATAAATATGAGGGACCTGGTTCCCGTGGACATTGATGTCCTCCTCCACATGTATAGACACCTCTTTGGAGCTCATGTCCAGAGTTCCAGTGATCGGCTACTAAATGCAAATGTATAAGAAGCCACATGTGACCATGCCAATGCTTTGTCAGCCATTTGTTTCATTATTTTTCAAAACTAAAATGGCTCTTAACGACACACTTTTGTCAAAGTCTGAATTACAGCTGAAAGTCTTGACTTTAATCACATTTTGAGTGTTTCATTTCAAATTCAGTGTGATGCACCCAGAGCCCAAATATTGTTCCAATTTTTATGAGCCTAACTGTATCTCAAGATGTAACTTATTCCATTCGGCTGAATCTGTTAATTGATGCATCTAAGGTCTTGTTTGGGAGTTTTTACATTAGTTTACTGGTTTCTATGCAGGTGGGACCAATTCTCTAAAAGCTCACATGGTAAATCTCAATGGGAAACAAATTACTTGTGGGCCTCATAGCATTTGGAAATTATTTAACTAAAAATCAGGAAGATGTTGGTTTGTTCTTGAGTCCCAAGCCAAAAAGCTGACTTTCACAATGGACTGTAACAAACATTCTCCGCTTTCCTTTCTCCACCGGTGCTTTTTTAGGTGGCAATGTTGCCCATAACCTTGACAGATGGGAAGTGGCATCACGTGTGTGTGACGTGGACAACACGTGACGGAGTCTGGGAGGCCTACCAGGACGGAGTGAAGAAGGGCACGGGCCAAGGCCTGTCGGCCTGGCACCCCATCAAACCCGGAGGGACCTTCATCCTGGGCCAGGAACAGGTATTTATGTTCAGTCAGCCAGAGGGTAGTAAATTCTTCTCTTTTGACCTTGTGTCTTACTCATAAAGACTAATGAATTTTTAAAGCTACTATCAATAAAATCAGTAACTAGAGGCAAAAATCTATAGAATTCTCTGATTGGTTAGCAGCTCTGCACAATAAAGTGAGGAACATATTTCTGCGTTTGTAAATCCAGGTTTTTGAAAATACTTAAATACTTAAATACTTACACCCATTTCCAGTTTGCTTGCTGTAGTTCGAGTTTGAAATGTACAGTATATTAATGCAATCAAACTTCTGCTTTCCCTTCCCAGATGATGTCATCTGGAGGAGTTTTTTAACAAGAAGCAGAGAGAAGTTTTATTATTTTGAGGGCAGACAGGCATTTTATGTTATTCCCATACACATACTCCCCAAACTAGAACCATGGGAAGCATCTTCTTCTTTGCTTGTGTCGTTATGTGTTTAAAGTGGAGTGTAAAGCTAAAGATCAGCTCGGTGTCCAAATGTGCAAAGCAGTTTTTAGGTTTTCAGTTTTTCATCATATTGTTCGCATTTTACATTTTCACCAACTGCACAGGACACGTTGGGAGGACGCTTTGATGTCACACAGTCCTTCATGGGAGAGCTGTCTGATCTCCAGATCTGGTCGAGAGTCCTGACGCCCAACGAGATCCACAGCCAGGCCACCTGTGGAGGCCACCTGGTGGGTGACATCATGTCATGGTCGGAGGAATCAGTGGAGCTCCACGGTGGGCTCACCGAGATCCCCTTTGAACCCTGCCACTAAGAACTGATTCTGGACCCCCCACAACACGCTCATCATTCCCACATAACTGATTGCCCTTTGGGAGCAGAACCTTTTTATATAGTTGCAGATCATGGAATCCTACAATCAGTTCTCTGCTTGCTCTGGTTTTTCATCATGTTGCTCTGCAGCACTTCATTAGCACGAGCTCAGCCATGAGCAACGTGAGGAGTTACTTAGCTTTTTCTATATTTGTTTGCCATTCCTCTCCCATCTTTCTGCCTTCTCCACTTACGCCCTCACTTCCTCCCTCTTACGCTCTCAGCAGAATGACTTTGAGGCCTCCAAAGACCACGGAGCTTTGGATTTAGCAGCTACGTGGTCATGACTGCGGTCGCACCGAGGGAGCACACATAATAGGATTTCCTTCCATTTGAACAGGTCCATAGGTTGCTTTTTGCCATTAGCTCAACTGCACTAGCTTGTTTTCTTTGATATGTGAGCAACACAACCACAACAGGAGGCAAAAGATGAATCAAGCCACACGGAGACCTGAGTTGGGATGATTCATACTGTATTTGCTGCTAAAGCGCTGGCAATTAAAAATATGCCCATTATTTTGTGAAAACAAAGGATAGTGCTCGAATAATGTAGCAGGGCGTTTGATAAAATATGGCAGACTTAGCAACTTTTGCACACTGAGATTCTGACTGTTTCGCATTAGTATTTCATATTGAAAACTCTCAAACATGCTTTTATGTAGCAAGAAAACCTAATTTGCTTTTGTGGCATTCAGGAAAAAAAAAATTAATCTATGTGATATATGTCATCAATTAACCGGCAGGAACTGTTTTCATGCATTACTTGTCAAACCAGCGTGTGATGTCTTCAAAGATACAAACTTCTGCATCTCTGTCTGAAAGTGGATGTCAGACGTGACACGTTACAGCCACGAGCCGCCTGACTGCGTCAATAGATCTCAACCATCCCCCCAACGTGTCGCCGCGGTAATGCCTGCGTCTCCACGGCAACTGGTGGCTTACGATGGATTTACCTGTGGACAATTGATCTGATCCTGCCTATTTCCGACCCGCTCAAACCACATGGCCGACACACACACATACACACACACAAACACACACACACACGCACACGCACACGCACGCTCAGAAAGGATAAACAGGTGAATAGAGACATTGTTGATCTTGTGCTGTTTGTAGCTGTAATTTTACATTTTTATAACAGGCTTTTGTACATGTAAATTGTATATCATAGTGTGTTTTTCAATATTATATGGATTTGTAATGGTATTTCCCACATTGTAAATAAGTATCATATGACCCCTGTATTTAATTTGTAAAGCAAAGCTTTGAAAATAAACAGTTTATTTCTTTATTATTATCCTGTTCCTGCTGAGTTAAACTCAGATGTCTTCCAGCATTGAGCTGTTTTTGTTAAAAGTAAAAAAGGGTTTCGGTTGTTGCCATGGCGACAGAATGTTTCTCAGCATCAGGACCACTTCATCTCAACAGCATTGCGCTTCAGCTGTAAATATCTTTGGAAAGTTTCTAAGTGTAATGCCAGGACCCTTTAAAAGCAGGCACCTGTTTTCTTCGCGTCATCGTGGGCCAAATGCACGGGATATTTCTGTGTTTCATATGTTTCTTCTACCTTGTCTTACGTAGATTTTGGTTTATCCGTCCAAGAAAAATAGTTTGTAAGTTGACTACTGACAAAACATGCTAATCCTCGCCTTTGGTGTACATTTAAATAGGTTGTTTTTGTTTTATCCCTGTGTCTTTGGCTGTTAAAGTACAACGTACCACAGTGTGTTCAGTCATCAGTCCCTTCCAGATGTGTAAGCCAAATCCATAAACTGTAATGTAACACTTGAAAGAGGCAAATATGCACTATATATGCTGTCAAATATGTGTAAATATGTCAAATATGTGTAAATAGGATTTGGAATTAAACTACAAGAGAAATTAAAACTGGACTTTAAAAGTTTTTACTTTAACATTTTGCAAAGTTCATTTTCTTTAAAAAGATGCACATTTTCACACAAGTTTGATTACATATCCATCTGACATTTAACTACACACATCACTCATTTCAGTCCCTGAATGTGGCAACGATTATGTCTTATGACCCTTGTCCTCTGCCGTGTCTTTTTTTCAAAATTTTTCTGATAACATTAATTAAGAAAGGGAAAATGATCTTGTTAGAGTCATGTAAAAGACTTTAAAGTTCTACAGATGTCGGACGAGAAAAGCTTCTCAGAAAGGTGAATGGTCTCCAACACATTTAAGGTGTGGCCCTTTATTTCCTATTTATCCTGATAAGGGCCCTTAAAATATCTTATAATATTTTTCCTGCAAAGTTCCCTCCAGTCCACTGAATCAGTAGAAGACCACTGAAAGCTTCAAATTTCTTTCCAGGTTTTTGGGGCTTTTTAATATATTTATTTATTATGCATTTAAAAAAGAAAATCGCAACAGTAGCTGGAGTCCTTTCAGAGGTGCGGGTGTGTCCGTTCACCACTGTTTGGACCTTCACTCATATTTATGTTTATAAAGTGAATTTGTGTGTGAATAGACGATGTGAACCCTGTGCAGGAGAATTGGAGCCCACCAGTACCAATGAAATCTGCTGCACAGAGAGATAATTACAGATGCAAATAAAGAGTGTAGCCATGAGAAAAAGTGAGGTTTGGAGGTTAGAACTACTCACAAAAAGCAAAGCTATAAAAAGCAAAATAAAAACATCAGGTCAAGCTACAAATAGAGACCATTTGTTGTTTGGCTTTATATCTTAGCAAGTTGCTACATGGCTAACTTGTTAAGTCTAAGTAGAGGAGGTGGTAAAGCGACTAACTTAGCACAAGTAGGTTAAGATAATTAGCCTGATAAGTTAATATGCTGTGCGGGAGTGTTTTCTTGCTCCCTAGCTGCTTGGCCATTGTTGCTCCAAGCTGTTACCATAGTTGTCTGGGTACTGCAAGTTGAAGAGTGCAAGTACCTCAAAATTACACAGTTGAGCTCAGTTCTTGATTAAATGTTCATAGCTACTCAACCACTGCCTCTTAGGTTAAAACAGACGATGCTTATGAGATGGTGCTGAGTTCCTCGTCTGACTGGTTTGGTTATCAGACCCAGTTCTGCTTTGCATACAGCTGCAGGCACATCAGTATTTTCATGTTCACATTAGATAGAGTCTCCCCGAACACACGGCCACTTATTACCTGCTTTTGGAAAACACTGGATAGACAGCTTTGACGGCTCGGACAGTGTGGGGAAACTGCTAACGCAGAGCTATTATGATTTGATGCTGCAGTTATTAAAGGAAAGACTTTATGCCTGTTGGGAATAAAACAATGGGAGAGAACAATGGACCGGCTCTGCTGGACGAAGACAAACAGGAAACAGCAACAGACAAAAGTAATTTGTTTTCCTGTGTTTTTGTAAAAACTTTCTACCAATGCATTTTCCAGTGTGTTTAAGAAGAATGTGTTGTTGTCATTTACTCGTCTGCTTTCGGGGTTTGATTGTCCGGCAGATTAAATGCTTAATTATATTAAATGAAATTTAATATAAAAAGTGCTGCCAGGTCCCTTTTACTTGCTGAGGTTTGAAGAAGTGCGAGGGGAATTTACACGTTGTGCTCAGAGCTTCCAAATTCTATTTTAAAACTCAAACAACAATGTTTCTTTCCAGAAACACTTTGACATTTAGTGAAGTCTCAGCAGCAGATTTCTCAGAACTTCAGCAAATAAGACAGAGACTCTCAGCATGGCTGGGTTCAAAGAGGTGACCCCCCCCCCTCCTCCTCCTGTACACACACGCTGAAAAAGACACACAAGACACACTACACAATTGGAGGACTTTGTTTGCCCGTTTCTGCTCATTTTCAACTTTTTGTGGTCAATTTGTGTTTCTTTTCGGAGGGTTTGTGGCCATTTATTGGCTGTTTGCCATTTTGTGCCTTTGCAGTCACTTTGCAAGCATTTTCACTATTCGTGTTAATTTTCTCTGTTTAATTTCATGTTCGTGTCTTTTTTGGTCATTTTTTAAATGTTTTCTGTCTCTTTGTTGCCAATTTGTGTCTTTTGCAGCTACGTCACTGTCAGTTTAAAGTGTGTTATATTGCCAGTTGCTTCATACAGGCGCAAAAGTAAACTCCAGTTGTACTAAAGAAGCTGGATTACTGCACCAGTTTGTGAAGTGAACCATGTCGTAGCAAGTCACCTCCTGCTGAACTCCCGCTGTATGTAACATAGCTGCTGTTGTTGTCTCTCAGTTTGGTTCGGACAGTACAGACAGTTGGCACATTACTTCTCTCTGCTGTGCTTTCTGCTCACCATCATCATTGTGTTCCTGTCACTCTGCTGTGAGTACATTTCTTTGTTTGACTTTATAGCACTCATCTGTCAGTGTTTGGGACTTTTGTTGCGGGTAAAGTCATTGAAAATGAGAAACTGTTAAAAAGAGATCTGATCCATAGCTTCCATACCTTACAATACAGTATGTCAAATTATACAGCATAAGTAGATTGTGTTATATAACTTTCTTTGTGTTGACGCCACAGTGGTTCAGACCACGTTGCTTTTCCAGTCACAGTCGACCCTGCAGGAAACCAAACTCAGAGATCTGACAAACAGACTGGAGAAACTCAACAAGTCATATCATCTCCTGTTCTCCCAGTATCCTGCTCTGAATCAGTACTGCTCAGTCAGCAACTCCAGCACCGGTGGTGAGCGCTGTGTTTGTCTTGGATTTAGTGAAGATTGTTCACAGACAAATATGAATGTTTCCTCTGTGCATTACTGTGTTTGGCATAAATATTGGAACGAAAGAAGAAGAAAAATGCAGTAGCCATAAGTTTGTAGACATACGCTATGCAGCTGTTTACACAGCTTTGCAAACCAACAAGGTGGAGAACATGATCTGAGTAAATGCAGCATAGAGTTTCAGTCAGTGTGTGTGTGTGTGTGTGTGTGTGTGTGTGTGTGTGTGTGTGTATTTGGCTTGGTTCTGTTCTCAGGACAAGCATCTATTCAGACATTGTGCGTGCGCAAAAGAGGAAATGTCTTTTAAACCCCATAAACCTTTTTACACACAGGAAAGAAACAAAAAAACAAAGAAATCCCACAAAAGTGAAGCGGGATTATATGAAAAAACGATTTTCTGTAACATACATCTTCCAAATTTTGCTGTAAAACTGCTCAAACACTGGAAAACGAACCAAAAAACGGTTTGACCCAACCGTTACAATTTACATAGTGATTTGCAAAAGCACACAGACCACAAACAGCTTAAGTGTGACTGGATGAACTGTGTATTGCTGTGAACAGCATGTGTTGCTTTAAATGATGAAAATAATCATTTGCACTTGTTTATTAGAGTTGCACATGACAGAAAACTGGTTAATCATTGCCCAGTTAACATAATAAATACATTTGTAGGTGTAATTTCAGTTTGATCTGGATGTGGTGAACTTTGAAAATCACTTTATGATTTAGTACTTTGTGCACCAAAGGGCGAGAAACAGATCAGGATGTTTTCACAGCTGGAAAGTCTTAAATTTGTGCTGAAGATGGAACCAGACTTGGCATTTGTGCTGTTCAAAGGTCATCTGCAGCTCGAGGCAGATTTAGGCGAATATGTAAGTTATTCCAGCTACATCGTTTTCTTCTTACTTCTCGCCGCTCAGAGAGAGAGTGCAGCCCATGTCCCGCCGGCTGGACGCCTCTGGGAGACAAATGTTACCTCTTCAGTCAGGACAGGGCCGACTGGATCAGCAGCCAGTACCGCTGCATGACACTGGGTGGCGCTGTGGCCACAGTGAGGACAGAGGACGAGCAGGTGAAGCACTAATTGAGACATCAATTTATTAACTTTAGCTTTATACATTAATTAAAATATTTCTGATTTCCCACTATGTAATTTATTAATTAAGTTGTTGTAAGTGTGTATGTGGGTTTTACTTAAACCACCTCTGGACACTGAAATCTCGGCCTCCTTTACACAGACTTCATGGAATATTTACACTATTCTGTCCCCGTGTAGAGACGTGGCGTAAATATCAGCTGTTAGGACGCACATTTTGACATGCACAGATATGCACATGTGACCAGAGACAGAAGTTAAGAATAGATTTATGACCTCCATGAAATATGGAGACATCTGCAGGAGCTGTCACAGCCAGAGGTCATTTTAGGTTTTCACTCTTTTTACTGTACTACTTCTGCAGTGTACAGTGCACAGTTTGTTCCTCGCTCAGAGCAAATCAAATTAGCACGGAGGAAGAAGTGAGGCATGAAGATTTTCTTTGACAAAATAATGAAACTCTCTGACACGTCTCTCAGGTGTTTCTGTGGAAAAAGGCCCAAAGTCTGAGCCAGGGAGACTCATACTGGCTGGGGCTGAGGAGCAGCGCCGCTGACGCGGGCTGGCAGTGGAGTGACGGCTCAGTGTTGAAGGAGGGACCCCAGTGAGTAATAACAGACAGGAGGAGGAGGTCGAGGGGTTAAACTGGGACATATGAGGCTCCAGAATTTGTGAGATGACTGCTATGGAAATCTGAGAAAGCAGATTTATTCCTTTTTTTTTTTGGCCGATAAACTCAAGGAGAAGAAGCAGAAGGGCTTCAGAATGAGAATCAAGAGGAAGAATCTTTGCTTTAATCAGTCAAAGAAACAGCAACACGAGGCTTTGTCCCCGTACAAACATACAACTTTACGTTAGTTTTCATTGCAAAACCAATTTTATTCAACAGTCTGCATTCGGTTACTGGAAAACTATACATCAGGAAATTCCCAAATTTCCCATTTGAATCAGATTTCTTTGGACTCGTATTAGCTAAAAGATGATATAGACAACTTTTGTTAACATGTGAAAAGCAAAAAAGGGACAAGAAAGAAGAAAAAAGCTGAAAATAAGAATTGAGGGGGACAATTACAACTGCATGGTCACCATTTTAAAACCCATTTGTGGATTTGATCTAATGAGGGGAATTGACTTTTGTGTGCTATAAAGCAGTGGTTGCCGTGGAAACAGGTGAAAAACTCTCAATCTCTGCAGGTTTTGGTGGCGTGAGCCTGATACGACAGCAGACAACAAGGAGCTGTGTGGTCGACTCACCCCAGGAGACGACTACAGGAAAAGCTGGTTCACCTCCAGATGTTCCAACTCTCTGAGGAGCATCTGTGAGAAGAGACAGGCTTCTTTACTGTGAGAGGAGAGGAGAGGAGAGGAGAGGAGAGGAGGGGAGAGGAGAGGAGAGGAGAGGAGAGGAGAGGAGAGGAGAGGAGAGGAGAGGAGAGGAGAGGAGAGGAGACAAACCTATATTGTTTATTTCTTGTGGGTTTTTTTTACTTAGAAGAAATCTAGATTCAATTATTCTCAAACAATGCTCCACCTATTTAACTATTTAACACCTATTTATTTAAATTAATGTCAACAACCTCAATAAACCAGAGACTGTATACAGTACTATATACATGCATTAGACATGTGAAAGTGTTGAAAACTGAATGCTATTACTAATAGCTTGAATAAAATATGTTTTCATATTTTACACAGTCTGAGCAAATCTGCTGTTGTGTTTTGTTTTATTGCTTTTTTATTTAGTTTTTTACCTTCTTTTGTCTTACAAATGCAATAAAGACAAAAGACAAGGCTAAATTCAAGATTCAAGACACCATGCAATGAAAATCTCATTTTGTTTTTGCTTCCTTCACACAACGAGAATCTGAAAAAAAAAATGAAGACATATACATAAAAAAAAAAGAGAAGATGGATGCATGCATAAAGTGCAGCGTGACTGTGGAGATAAGTGGACCGGCTGAGCAATACTGCCATCCCTAAAACAATTTAAAAAAAAAAAAACTTTACCCTTTTCAGAAGAACAAAATAATTCTGAAAAATGAACTAAATTCTCTATAAATACTCAAACTATTTGACAAATTCACTAGCGAGATTTTTTTAAAACAGAGCAAAACAAAACAGAAGCACTGACTAAAACCTTCCTTTTTAGCCTTTTCAGAGGAACTACATGATTGTTTGAGTGAAATAAATTGTCTATAAATACTTTAACCCGTAATCAGATTTCTAAAAAGTGAGATCTTCACTTCTAAATTTGACTAAATCTTTATTTTCCAACCAAAAAGAATGTTTTTGCTGTTTGTTTCTTTGTTTTATTTAATTACTGTGGAGTTTTTTGTGCGTTTTTTTAATAAATATACTATAGACAAAAAGCTTAGTCCAAAGCCTTGATATGAACTTTAAAACTAACAATTCATTAAGCTCAAAAACCGGAAGAGTTGAAGTTTACACTTGCACCTCCCGCAATTATCCAGCAGGTGACACTGTTTCATTTTCTGACACAGCGCCCCTGTTTGTTTCCCGACATGCACTGCGGCAGACCGCTGCTTCCGGACTCGCGACACTGAAGGAAGGAGATTATAGCGGAATTTCTGTGTCAAAGGTAAATATCTTTTATGAAAGCTATATCTTTTTGTGTTGCATCAAGCTTGACACCTGGTCACTTCGATTAGCTAATGCTAACGTCATATTAGTCAGTGGGAACAGCTTCATGTTTACAGCGGTTCATTTGTTAAGATGTTTTTATCAACCAGCTTTAATTTTATTCTCTCCAAGCGGCTAAATACCAGCTCGACACCTACTGACACTGAATATGAACCCAGTCGTTAGCTAATATCAGCCAAACCTGCTTGGAGTATTTGTTCTAAGATGTGAGAAACCGGGACTCTCTTTGGAAAATTAGTGTTTTATTCATACTTTGTCCCTTTTTATAAAATGCCTACATCATAGAGTACAGCTCATGGTATCACATACTCAGTAGAGTCATGTGGTAGATTCGGCAAAAACACCGACAAAATATCTGCCGAAATTGAGCAAATTTTGTAACGGTTACTATTTGTTATTCATTACTACACGCTGCCCGGGACAGTTTGTTTATTAGCTAAAATGGCCAGTTTGTAAAGCAGATCTGGTTTTCTACTGAGCTTTCTAGTCTGAAGCTGTTATTTGAGTACTTTACATTATTGTGGTTCATTTATCAACACAAATAATGGCGAGATTTTAAATGGCGACCGTCCATAGGATAGTTGTTTGTTTTTTAGACAATCAATGAACCAACGATATAATCAGCTGTATGGTTGATAGTTTCTGTGAGATGTCTGTTAGGAACTGCTCAGGTCTTGTTTCTGATTTCCAGCAGCTGAAGATGTCTGACCTGATGGAGGAAAAGATCAAGGGCTACAGGACGGCCCCATTTGATGCCCGCTTCCCCAACACCAACCAGACCCGCAACTGCTTCCAGAACTATCTGGGTAAACAGGAAAACCTGCTTGTGCTTTTTGTGTGTGTGTGTGTCAGAACAGTACTGGGCTGTTTCCTCTCATGCTGAAATTATCACGAGCTTTTAATCAAAGTTAGGTAACGATGGGTTCAGGCTAAATTTGAGTCACTTTGCCTCTGTTTTTCCTGAACATTATAGAATTTAAGAGTGTGTGTTCACACTTCAGCTGACCAAAGATTAATCATCAACTCTTTTTAAAAAAATATTGGATAATGTATACAGGGGTGGCTCGGTGGTAAAGCATTGGGTTAAGATGCAGAAGGCAGCGGATTTGAATCCCACCCTAACAGGGGTGGCCCCAACAAGGCGACCTTGGTGCCGGCCTAGAGCCCAGGAGAAAAAAAATGGGAGGGTTGCGGCGTAAAAACTCATGCCAAATCAAGGTGGGGTGTTCGGCACAAGGGACAAGCCGAAAGAAACCCAGATTTCCCACATAGATTTCTCCTGGAGAACGCAGATTTCTCTGCCATGTATCAATAACCGAGTTTGTACTCAGCTTTCTCCAGCGGCGCATGTGCACAACAAAACCCTGCAGCTGGGAACAAGCAGCTTCTGACGGTGTGTAAAGCGTAAATAAAAACAATGCAAGGATGAGACATTTTGCCCTTTGATGGAAAATATTAGCTCATTTTTAATTTGATGGCAGCAACACATCTCAAACAAGTTGGAAGAGGGGCGACAAAAGGCTGGAAAAGTAATTTTTTACAAATAAAAAAAACAAATGGAGGAGCAGGTGACAACTAATTTGGTTAATTGGCAACAGGTCAGTAACATGACTGGCTTTAAAAGGAGCATTTCAGAGAGGCAGAGCCTCTCAAATATAAAAATGGGAAGGGGTTCACTAATCTTTGACAAACTGTGTCTAAAAGTTGGAACAATTTCAGAAAAATGTTCCTTAACATGAAATTGCGAAGACTTTGAAGATCCGACCATCTACAGTTTATAATATTATCAAAATCCAGAGCAATCTCTGTGCATGAGGGAAAAGGCTGAAGGTCAAAACTTGACGCGTGTGCATCTTCTGGCCCTCAGTGGCCACCAATGTGTTAAAAACAGGCCTGATTCTCTACTGGACATCACCGCACGAGCTCAGGAAGACTTCCAGAAATCACTGTCTGTGAACACAGTTCACTGTGTAATCCACAAATGTAAGTTAAAGCTGTATGTAAACAACCCATATGTGAATACGATCCAGAAATGCTGCCATGTTCTCAGTGCCAAAACTCATGGAAAATGGTCTGAGGCAAAATGGAAAACAGACTAAAGAGGAGAGGGACCATCCATCTTGCTTTCAGTTCAATCAGCCTGCGTCCCTGATGGTGTGGGGGGGGCATTAATGCCTATGGTGTGGGCAGCTTACACATCTGGAAAGGCTCCACCAATGCTGAAAAGTACATAGAGGTTTTAGAGCAACATATGCTCCTATCCTGACAACGTCTCTTTCAGGGAAGACCTTGGATATTTCAGCCTATGACTATGCTAAACCACATACTGTATCCACCACAACAGCATGGCTTCACAGGAGAAGAGTCCAGGTGCTGAACTGTCCTGCCTTCAGTCCAGACCTTTCACCAATAGAAAACATTTGATGCATCATAAAACAAAAAATCCAGCAACAAAAGCCCAGAACTGTTGAGCAGCTAGAATCCTGCATCAGACAAGAATGGGACAACTTTCCTCTCCTAAAACTCCAGCAACTGGTCTCTTCAGTTCCCAGACATTCACAGACAGTTGTTAAAAGAAGAGGGGACGCTGCACAATGGTAAACAACATCCTGTTTCAACATCTGATATGTTGTTTATGTTATACTGTCAATAAAATATGGGTTGATGAAATTTCTCCCTGCATTCTGTTTTTATTTACTTTTTACACATTGTTTCAACTTTTTTGGAATTGGGGATGTAGACATTAATAATAAGAAATCAATAATTTACCAGCTGCTGAACCTCTTCCTTCTCTCTCTGTTTTCAACAGATTTCCACAGATGTAACAAAGCTCTGTCAGCCAAAGATCAGGACATAGCTCCCTGCCAGTGGTACCAGAGGGTCTACAAGAGTCTGTGCCCCATGAGCTGGGTACGTTACAGTAAATACATCTTTATACCCGCAGCCTCCACGGGTTTACATGAAACTAATCACATCTGTTGTGCTGCAGGCCTGGTTGACTTGCTAGTCCTAATTGTATAGCTGTGCTGCACAGATCTCATGAGTGAATCAAGCAATCAGGTCTCTGGAAACAATGCCATTAAAATAGATCTGTCCGAAACAGCTGCATTGCCAACAAAGTCATCTCAAGGCACTTTGCAGAATAAAGTCAAGACTATAAAGATGTATAGAGAAAATCCAAAAATTCCCCCTGGAGCAAGCCACAGGCAAACGTGGAGAGGAAATCTACACAAGTTCTTTTGTACTGTTGCAGAGTGTGTGTTTATTGCGTGGGAATGTAGTAGTTGGGTAGTATTATGTCCGGTATGTACAGTACAGCTATATAGTACTAATCTAACAGTAGGTATGAGATCAGCTGTTAATGAATGTGATCTTAGACAAGCAGCCAGTGCATCAGGCCCATACACAGCAGAATGTGATTGACTGTGTGCAGAGGTGGTTTTGAACAAAGGTAGAAGTACACAAACTCAATACGCAAAGGAAAAGCGCAAATATTGGCCTAAAGCTCCACTTCAAATTGTTACGCTCACTAAGCGTCTCACGATGCTGAATTTGGACATAAAGAGCTTTCTTGTCTCCATGTCACTGTTCTCTGTCTTGGCCAGTTTATTATGGTAGCGTGGTACAGTGCATCCAGAGTATTCACACTTAACTTTTTCCACAATTTGTTATGTTACAGCCTTATTATTTTATATAAACAATATAAACAATACCCTGTAATGCCAATGTGAGAGAAGTTTGTTTGAAATCTTAGCTATTTTATTAAAAATAATAAATGAAAAAATAACATACAGAAATATTCACAGCTCTGGTGCATCCTGTTTCCACTGTTCATCCAGATGTTGCTACAACTTGATTGGAGTCCACCTGTGGGAAATTCAGTTGATTGGACATGATTTGGAAAAGCATACACCTGTCTATATCAGGTCCCACAGTTAACAATGCACTTCAGAGCTCAAACCAAGCTGTGAAGTCCAAGGAATTGTCTGTAGACGTCAGATAGTATCGAGGCACAGATCTGGGGAAGGGTACAGAAAAATGTCTGCAGCATTGAAGGTCCCAATGAGCACAGTGGCCTCCATCATCTGTAAATGGAAGAAGGTTAGAACCACCAGAACTCTTCCTAGAGCTGGTCGGCCAAGCTGAGCGATCGAGAGAGAAGGGCCTTAGTTAGGGAGGTGACCAAGAACCTGATGGTCACTCTGAAAGAGCTACAGTGTTTCTCTGTGGAGAGAGGAGAACCTTCCAGAAGAACAACCCTCTCTGCAGCATTCCACCAATCAGCGTGTGGTAGAGTGGCCAGATGGAAACCCCTCCTCAGTAAAGGCACATGACAGCCTGCCTGAAGGACTCTAAGACCATCAGAAACTAAAGTCTATTATCTGATGAAACAAAGATTGAGCTCTTTGGTCCAAATGCCAAGTGTCATGTCTGGATGAAACCAGTCACCGCTCACCACCTGCCCAATACCATCCCTGCAGTAAAGCCTGGTGGCAGCATCATGCTGTGGGGATGTTTTTCAGTGGCAGGAACTGGGAGATTAGTCAGGATCAAGGGAAAGATGAATGCAGCAGTGTACAGAGACATCCTTGATGAAAACAAGTTCCTGAGCGCTCTGGACCTCAGACGTGGGCGATTTTTTTTTTAACAGGACAAGGACCTTAAGCACACAGCCAAGAAAACAAAGGAGTGGCTATGTGACAACTCTGTAAATGTCCTTGAGTGGTCGAGCCTGAGCCCAAACTTGAACCCGGTTAAACATCTCTGGAGAGATCTGAAAATGGCTGTGCACCGACGCTCCCCATCCAACCTGATGGAGCTTGAGAGGTACTGCAGAGAAGAATGAGAGAAACTGCCCCAAAATAGGTGCATCAAACTTGTAGCATCATACTCAAAGACTTGAGGCTGTTATTGGTGCTAAAGGTGCTTCAACAAAGTATCAAGCAACGGTTGTGAATAATTATGTACATGTGCTTTTACATGTACATGTGCTTTTTTTTTTTTTTATCAATTTGCAAAGATTTCAAACAAACTTGTTTTATGTTGTCATTATGGGATATTGTTTTGTGAATACTTTCTGGACACACTGCACCTGATGCCTGGCAGGGTCTTCCCATTCAGCGGACCTTTAAGGCTCTGTAAGCTTTTTGCAGATCCCATGGTATTTGTAAAGGTCCCAGACATACTGCTTCTTTTGGCTCCTGTTGAACTTGCAGCCAAGCGTCTGAAGGATGCCAGCAGCTGGGGTGTATATCAGTTTGTTGGTCTCAGTGATGGTGGTAGTAGAGATGCTTCGTAGTGCTGCATTCACATTTCCTAGTAGACTTTCAGAACGTACTTCATTTAGTCTTGGTTACTGGCTGCAGTGGTTCTAGGTCTCCATCTTAGTCATGCTCTTTAATCCCAGGTCAGCTGCTCTTGCTTTAATGTTGTCTGGACTTGTTCCTGAGGTTTGGGAGCCAATGTCTTATTGTCGGGGTGGTGATGATATTCCCCCCCTGTCCTGTCGTCCTGACTCTCCCCTTAGCATTTGTAGCATTTGTGTTGAACCTCATCAGGTTCTTACAGATACTAGAACACTGAGCTACTAGTTGTTTTATTGTTAGTCTAGATGCTCTGTACATACTCTACATGGGACTATTTGTGTAGTAGCATTCCAGTAGAGTCCTGTTCTCTGTGCTTGTCCATGAACCTGTTCCAGTAGCCCACTTGTCATCAGGTTGCCCTGGTTCCCACCACCTAAACTGACCTCAATGACCTCTAACACAATATGCACAAAAAAAAACACAAAAGTCAGCCACAACAACTTCTGTACAATCTAATAGAGCAGTTCTGCCATGAATTCAACTTCAACCATGACCATTTTTAGTTCTTATCTTATGATTTGAAACTGTCAGAAAGGTGATATTCCTACTATGTTTAGGTCGAGTTGTACCTGAGTGCTTTATATTAAAAGGTGGCTCTAATGTTTTGCTCACCATATTTAAAATGAATGACCACGTCCTAATGTGGTGCACTGCACCAGGCCAAAAATAAGGAGCTGCATTCTTCATTTGGCCAGTGTGAGGGAAAACTAGGCGGCTTCACTCTGTTTGTCAAATTAGCAAATGCACTTTCGAAAAAGGGCCAAACACTCTGCGACTACCAATATTTATACAGTAAGCGACTTTTCAGAAAAATAAGCCAGCAAATGGCCAAAACCAATGCAACTTTTAATTAAAGGATGACTTCAGCCATTTTCTAATTTGATTTCAGACAGCAGCAGAGACCTATGGCACAGACAAATAAGCTAATCCAGTTTGCACACCATGCTTACCATTGTTTCTGTGTCTCTCTCCTTCCCTTTTGTCACTTATCCTTTCATTTCACTGTCTGTCCTGCAGGTTCAGAGATGGGATGAGCAGGTGGAGGCAGGAAACTTCCCTGGAAAGATCTGAACAGACCGATTTCCTTCCATCCTTCCAATCCTTGGCATCTTAATGTGAAAAATTCTGTGTTTTCTTTGCAGAATCACGTTATTAAATGATAAAATGTTACTGTGAACTCTCACGTATCCGTCCTGATTTATGCTCGAGTCTGCACGATGTGGTTCTTCAGCTAGTGTGGAGAGCTCCTGAGGACATCAGTGTTAGACATAACTAAAGAACATCACAAATGCGCAGGCTGCATTTGCAGTTGCTCTCCTTTTATTTTTATTGTATTCTTCCTCTTTCATATTTTAGTGTAGTGTTTTAGAACAGTAAAATATCCGGTTCGCTGTGTAAAGCTTCCCCTCTCTGATCGTGCGGTTGGAGGGAGTTTTTCTCTTTGTTCTCATCCTCGCAGAACCTTTTCTGCCTCAAGCTGTGAGCAGCGCGCAACAGCCGATCGGACTTTAAACATCCCGGAGGAAATGAGGAGGAAGAGAGAGTTCTCACAAGCCAAATTGATCGCCGCCTATATTGCTCCCTCCGCCTCCACAGATGGAGCGTGCGATGTCATACACTCGGTCACAGCCAGACTCCAGACCCGACATCCCGAAGCCCCTCTTTATGATCTCCGGTGACCAAGACCCTCCCCACCCCCACTGTCACACCAGGCGGGAGAAGACACAAGACCTGATGTAGGCAGGTTTTAACTGTATAGTGAAAGCAAACAGTGCTTTCTGCTTTTATGAAAACTACTTCATCAGCTTTTCAATTGTAGACGTGATCTGGATGACAGCTTAAAAACTCCGGTTCACCGTTCAGTTTTTTTTTTATAGCCAACCAATTCACCTGTCACTCTTCTTGTCCTGTTATTATGGGTTTTATTGTCTTACACTCATCATGAAAATATGGGTAAACACTTAAATTAGAAATGTATTTGCCTGTGTTTATGGAATTCACATGGAATCTTCCTAATAATCGTACTAAAATCTTGACTTCGAGTACAACATATTATCAAATTTAGATTTATTTTCCTTGTGCCCTAATTTAAGTTGATTGTGCTAACATATGTCTTCATAGGCAACCAAGACACTTAATATTCATGATATTACTAGTGTTGCAGTTTGGAGGGACATTCAAAATGTGTGGTTGCTTTTTAAAATATATTAATAATTGTTTATATGGTGAGTAATAGTTAACATGTGGAAGTCTGTGTTTGTCAGCCTGATAAAACGGCACAGTGGGCGGAAAACAAATGTTTTAAAACTATTCTGAACCGAATAAAAGCTGATGTATCATTATGGTTTAAGCACGTGGCAGCACATAAAGTGCCTAAAATCAGCTCCACCTTTACCAACGGTGACCTTTGACCCTTATTTTTTTAATATTGCTGTACACGTTTTGCCGATATCAGTATAGCTAAAAACACATTGTTTCCTCGCTGGAGTACTTACACATTTTACTTTTATATCACTTTAAGTAAAACATAGATCGTCTGCTTAGTGCTTGAGTAAAACAATTACAACCTGTGACCCTGTTTAATACGAAGGATGAGGCCAAAACATTAGAACCCTCCTTTTTATGATGTACTGCAATACAACTGCACCAGCCACCTTAATAATAAAGCTCAATAATTCTCCTGCAGCTAAACATCCATCTTCATCTCAAGCCTGATGATCCAACATGACATGTCTGATTTAATTTTTGATGGATGAATACATTTTGTTCCCTTGTCATCAGTTCTGACCACTGCTCTGCTGACTTTCAAAATGAAAGATGTAGATGCTGATGGCAAATGGAAACACAAAGATTTCAAAGCCTCCAAAATGCTCCATTACAACCTGAAACTCGTAAGTAATTATGTGCATTATTATCCTTCAAGGCTGCGCAGGAATCATAGTGTATTTGTTGTGTTGGGTGTGGACATGTAATATCATCTCTCGGCTGCATATTATAAACAGTTTGATCTCCACCTTAACCTCAAGCCAGATGTTGTACTCGATTGTGTCTATTTTCCTTTTCATTGTCTCCCCTGCAGATTCTGAGACAGTTTGAGGTGGGAAACGTAACATCTGTACAGACTCATTCATTCCGCTCTTCGTCTTTGTATCTTGTGCTCAGCATTCTGTGCTTTCTGTACAGTATTAACTTTAATGATAGAATCTCACTGTGGACCGTTTTTCTTGATCCTGATTTAAAGACGCACGCAACCAAAAACTACAGCGGCCTGGACGTCCGACTTGGACAGCTCTGAACATAGTGTAGTGACTTCCGCATTGAATCTTTTACAACCACAATATTGATTTTAAAGAACTTTTCATTGTTCCACTTAGAGACCAGTCTCTCCGCGGGGTATTTTGAATGCTCGGGTATTAAATATTAACCTGTTCTCTTCTAATCAGTGAGTTAAGAGCACTTACGTTCATATTAGCAGCCTGTCGAGACATAAAATGGATGTCGACGAAGATTCGCGGAAGAGGTAGTAAAAGGGAGGCAGCCACATGCTGTGTTGAGGCTTGTTTCCTGCATCTGTTTTCTTAGATGCTGAGATTTAGTTAAAGGTTCAAAATGCCACATTTTTATTTCTGCCCATTAATCTACCCTGAAAAGAATAGTTGCAGAATCATCTATATAAATTATAAACTAGAGATTAGTCTTCTCTTATCTCTCATTGCTGTCTCTACACTGGTTTTTCTTTTTATGTTAACACAAAATATTTAAATAAGATGTTTGGATGCTATATAACATTATATATATATAGTTCTGCATTTATCTTGATCTACTGTAGCACATTGTCACTATACAGCAGCTACTCTGGAGCTTTTAAAGAGAAACTTGGTACTTTCCTTAACAATATAGTGTAGAAATACTGTACGAGTCCTGCATTTAATGTAAGAAATTACAACAGCACTCTAAGGAAAACATCCTTAAAGCACCAAAAGTAGAAGAATGTATATTACATTAATGTGTTGTTATAACTCCAAGTTACTTAAAGTTGTTAAACTACTGCAGTATTAAGATAAGTGTCAGTGTTGAAGTACATTAAAAGCAAAAATAATACTTAAATGCTTGACATAATCGTTTGGCTCAAACTTTCATGAACCATAATCAGCTGACTTTTATTATTGTCAGTGTCACAAACAAGTCATAAGATGAGGAGAACTGTGTGTGTGCGTGTGTGTGTGTGTGTGTGTGTGTGTGTGTGTGCAGCTTTAAAATACCTGAAACAGAATCCGTTTTTTTTTTCCTGAAACCTGCGTTATTTGTTGCTGTTTTCTGTCTTTACTTCAGAAAAAGGATTAAAAGATTTTCATTTGTACCACTGGAGCCTCCTCCGAGCTGCAACCACATGACCCGTTACCTCAGTAACGGGCCGCGTTGCATCAGCATCCACATCAGTCACCTAGCAGCGGCCGTCAAGGTCGCCAACGAGAGGCATCATGGGAGAGAAGGAAGGATGGATAGAAGCAGGGAGGGTTGATGACAATCCCCTCACGACCCTCAGGGACACCCCGCGACCGCGCATGCGCCTGGGCTTTTGTTAACTGGACTGACCAACTAACCGAGTGAAGGGCTGCAGCCAAAATAGGACATGAACGCCTATTGCTGCCGCGGGATGCGATGATGCTGCACAAGAGTCACGGCTTTCTGCACGTAAACGCGCAAGGGGCGGAGTACGTCACGACATGAAGACCTCCCAGTTTTTCATAGGCTGACGGAGTAAAAAAAAACCAAAAAAACATCTGCGTGCGTGCGGGTCGCCACGCAGCTCCTGTGTGAGGCGAATTAAAACGAGAAAAGCAGACAGGCGCTGCCGCAGGATCAGAAAGGGTTCCCTTCATCCGCCACGTAATCAAGACAGGTGAGTGTCCAGTTTGTGCTGCTGGTGCACGGATCTGAGCTCCTATTTTAGTACAAGCCAGGGGTAGGAAATCTACTGCGTGCTCCACTTTGACCGACATAAGCAGAACCAGCGTCCCTAAAGCTTCAGATGTGCAGAGTAAAATCCATGATGTCTGTTGTTATGGTTTATGCTGATTGGTTTTCTGACTGCAGAGGTAGAAAAAAGCGGTCGTGACCTGCCTGGCCGAGCCAGCTGGTACCACGGACAGCGACTAATGGGGTTCGTTCCTTTTCCTGCAGCTCCGGGCCCCGGTGGGCGGGACGTGCGACGCCTTAAAACACCACCTGAAGATATCAGCTCCTCCGTGCATCCTTCACTGTGAGAGCAACATTTGCCTGGTGGTCGTGCAGCTGTAGATTTCAGAAGATGGAGGGTCAGGCAAGTGCTTTTCTTACTTTATAGTGTCTGACATGACCCACATTCAACGGGGGAGACCTTTAAAAACCAGATGCCTGAAGGGTGAACAGAAGCTCTGAATGCTGAGAGCACAGCAGGGTGGGGGTGGAGGAGTGTGGATGTTGCCTGAGTGCCATAATAACTGTGAGTCACCTATAAGCACTGCATTGTGGCTACTTGTGTAAGTGTGGGGATGAACGTGTAGACTTGGTTTATTCTGTATTCTGAGTTCTAAAGACAAGAAACAGTGGGGGAAAATGATCTTGTGTTCAATGTGTGATGGACACGAAGGTTAGAGAGTTGATGGTGCATTTGCTATCAGGAAGTTGGATTCAAACACATTTCAGAGATGCAAAAACATCCACAATGAACATTAGATTTTTTTTTTTTTTCAGTCCAATGCAGCTACAGGATTCCTGATTGCTGCTACTATATCATCACTCTCTGCACATACACATATATCAGTTACAGGCAATATGTCTGTTCACGTCCACGCCAATCCTCAGGCGTCTGTTCAAGGACCACTGGGAAATAAAGTAAGTCAGTAACCAGGGTAACTGAACATCGTGCAGGTGGAGCAAAAATCACTGCAGCGGACAAATAAATTAAGTTCCATTTGCTGAGCAGTGATGGTGATGAAGTGGATCAATTATTAGAAATGATACAAAGTTTCCAAAAACAATCTGCTAGTGGCACCACACCCAAATCATGGAAAGGCCAGGAGGAAACTGACGAATGGGTCAAAGTCAGCCATGTCACTGCCAGTGCTCATCAATGACTGTATACACAGTAAATCCCAGTGCTCCTGACATCCCATCATGCACTGGGTGATCCTTCTTGTCCTGTATATTAAACACCTAGTCAATACACAACCCCCGAGCCCTGTGGGTCCTGCGTGCTGAAATCGCCCATCACCCAAAACAGCTCAGTGCGCTCACTATTCTTCTTGGTTCCACCCGAAAGTTGATTTGATCGACTCTTCCAGGAGAAACCACGCCGGCTGGTCTGGGGCCTGGATGTGGGTCAGATTGTAGTTTCTGTGTTTGTGTTTGAAAGAGATGAGCAACATGCAGTGTTGCTCTTCATTAACGGGAGCATTACCTTGTTTGATTAGAGCCTGTGCGTGTGTGTGTGTGTGTGTGTATGTGCCGTAATTACTTTGTGTGTCAATACAATTGTCCCCTCCAGGCTGTTGCCATGGAGAAGGAACAAGTGGACAAAGCAGACCTATGGATGCTTGAATGAACAGATGGAGAAGAAAAGGAGAGAGAAAGGCTTCAGGGGATTTTTTTTAGGAGGCAGAAACAATAAGAAAAACAATATAGTGTGAAGTCATACGGGTTCATGCACACAGATGTTTGACCTGAAGCCTATCACACACACTCACGGTATCAGGTTGGATTTATGTGGATTTATTTATCACAAGTTGGGATGATGTGTGAAACGTAAATAAAATCATAATGACCCATATTTTATTTGCAATAAAACATATCAGATCTTGAAACTGGGACATTTTACCATTTCATGGAAAATATTAGCTCATCGTGAATTGGATGGTGGCAACCCCGTCTCAAAAAAGGTTTTCAACGGGACACGAATTTATAATATCACGTCATAAATCCCAAAGTGTAACCAAAGAGCAGCTGCACTGGTATTTGACCTACTCGAGCTCATTGTAGATAATGATCACTGACGTTTTCCGATGCTGTCATGTGATCATTTCTCCCGAGTCACTGTGACTTGACAAAAAAAGCAAAACAAAACAGAGATGGACACGGTCGATCAGAGAGGCTAAGAAGAAGTTCAGGGCAGAGGAGTGTGTGTGTGTCATTGTGTTGAAATCTGTTTGCAGTTTTCCTAAGCACCACAATGAGGTTAATTCTGATCGTATGCTGTGCTTAAGGCGTTTTTTTCCCCCTTCAGTCTCTATAATCAACTTTAAGCTTAAGTGATTTTGATGATTTACGACATGGTGATGATGAAGGATTAGTTTTGTTCGTGTTCACAGAGTGTTGATCGTATTCAGAATGTAATTCAAGATTCAAAGGGTTTATTGTCATATGCACCGACAGAAAGCATGTTTCCCTGCAGAATGAAAATGTCCTTGATGATGGTTGTTTTCTTTCCACCAAAGCCAGAAAAGTTTCTTTTATAAGCACATGAGTTAGTTACAAAGTTACTGTTTGGCATCGTCTTAGTCCATATAATGAGCATTGGTCTGCATGTGGACGCAGTTGTGTAATGTTTTGTATGAAATCCAAGGTCGCGTCAAGGTCGATGTGCACTGTGTCATGTTTAGCGTGAGAGGCTGCACATTTAAAAAAAGAGACTCTGCTTTTCAGAGGATTCTTTGAACAGATATAAGCATTTAGCAGATTTATACATTTATAAACAACAGCTTCGACTTTGTTATGGAAATCTATGTATTTTTTAATAAAAATTAAAATATCTAGACTTGATTTTATTATATAAAAGTAAGTAAGTCAGTCAGTAAGTTTAATAATTACAATTCAACCCTGAATACAGTGCATTGTAGTATTATTACTTTGTATGCTTACAGATTATGATCTCAATATTGTTTTACTATATTTTAGAAAAAAGTACAGAAGAAATGTTTCTGGCTGTGGGAAAAATCCACCTGTAGCTAGTAATTCAACATCTGTGACCTTTAAAGGACCCAACACATGCAAAACAATTCCTGTTTGAAGGTAATTAATTGCACATTATTGTAAAACAAAAAAGATGGAAGCATCTGTCCGAATGTCCATTGTTGGAGTCCTCAAAGACACAACGAGAGTAAGTCCAGTCCCTCGCCAGTTCATTGGCAGACACACCGACAGATGCTGCAGCTCTTTCAGTCTGCATTGGCTCACCGGACTGTTGATCCCACCCAAATGTCACCTGAATCCTCCGGGAACGTATGCAAACGAACAGGAGGCGAAACAGCGGAGAGAGAACGTTGCCCAACGAGCAGCTTTCATTTACCCTGTGAGCTGATTTTGCTGAAGAAGTAAATGGGAGTCTGAGAGAAATTCTTTTCCTACGCATTAAGGCGGACGTTGAGGCGCGGGACTGGATGTGTGTTTGTCCTTGAAGGCTGAAAAGTAGCCTCATTAAAGTTTCATGTCGTGTAACAATCATTGGAACCCACAGGCCGGTCTGAGTTTCTCTTCCATTTCTGATGGTGGACATGAATAGATCCTGCATGAATTGGCCTGCTGTGTCAGGAAGTGCCCCCCTGATCCAATTCAGATCCAATTTGACTGAATATTTAGTGCCGAAAACACAAAAGCAGAGTGGTCACAACAGGCAGCCCTGACATTTCTGTTATTACACAGGAAACCTAATTGCTGTCTGCATTGTGTTTCGTCCAAATGTCCCTTTTCCCCAGACACTCTAACGTTGCTTGAGCAGCCTCAGATGTTGGCTTTGTGCTGAATTATGCACAAACAATGGCACCAGCTGCTTGTAGCTCTCCTTTGCTGAACGGACTCTCCAAACCGAAACGCAATCTGCCGATTCTTGAGACATAAACTCCACTTGTTTACTACATCGGGGTGGAGAATGTGTGGGGACACTTCTGCATTCAGTGTCCTGCCTGGGGTTTGGTTTGGGCAACAACGTTTTTAATTAAAATCTTTTAGTATGAACAAGTTCTATCTTATGACAGTAAAAAATAAATAATAATATTATTTGGACCTGAGCTGCTACGAGTTATTGTAATGCAAGAGAAGGAAAATACATTGTCAGTGAGCATTTTGCAACTGCAAATACGGAAAAAAAAACCAACTAATTTTCCAGCGCTTAAACAAAAGCTGTCAGCTTTATTTCTTCTGTAGTTACGGGACTGTACCCATGCTGATGACCTCAGGCTTTAGACCTTCTTGGTTTAGTGGTTCCTCTGAAAAACACGAGGATCTTTTTGAGATTCAATTAGCTTGGGAGACACAAAAAACGACGTGTGAAAGATGGAGAAAAAGTAGCAATGCAAGTACTAGTCCTGCCCTTTGACTGAAACAATGCAGCACATAAAGCAAAACTAGTCAATGTGTATGAAATTAAACAATTATTCTAACATATAAAGGTTGTGAATATTTCCACTTTGACCTTCATGTCATTTGCTGTTCATATTTCTCTCCCTGATCGTTCTGATATTGTCGTACCAAGGGCAGCAGATCACCTGAGGCCCAGCTCAGCATATTGATGACTGACATCAGCAGAGTCCAGGATTTCTGCTGCCCGTGACCCAACTTGGCCCGAATCGTATACGTAAGATCAGTCCAGAGGCGTCTGACATACTTTGTTCTTTACTGGTGTTTCTGAATTCTACTAATAGAAAAAATAATTAATGCCTTTTATGATTTTTAGTAAAATCTGAACCGAGCGGGGAAAACTTTTCTAACATTCCCACGATCAGTTTTTTTTTTTTTTTTAGGTACAACGAGTTGTGTTGAAATAATGATCTTAGTAATTACAGCAACTTATTTTTTCATGTAGGCTCAAATTTCATTCATCCATGTAAAATGAACTGTAAGTTGTTGTAAGCTAATAAAATGGACTTTAGGTTTTTAAGTCCCCTCTTCCGTCCACTGAACACAAACTGGGTAGAGACTGTGTGTTACAGGAGCTGCTGTACACGACTCAGAGACATTACAGACATTTTCAGTGGGAGAATTATGGCCTATGGCTTTAGTGGACTGATGGATAAAGGACAACACCGGCTAACAGAGTCTGTTGTCCTAGTGCTGCTTGAATTTAGCCATGTGAACTGAGCATCTTTGCCTTGTGTCAGTGGAGAAGTTTATAAAATGTTTGTAAAATCTGTAATTTTTAAAGGTTTTTTTTATTTTTTTATTTGAACCATATTTTATTTTTTGTTCTCTATGGAACAATTATTGAAGAAAATCTATTTTGTGCGACTTCATATTTATGAGTATAAATTAAAACGTTAATTTATAATGTCAGTAATTAAGTAGACGGTCAATAAAAATGCATTTGTTTCTAGCAGAAATGCTAATTCCCTCTATGCAGTGTAGTTTGTCGCTTCCACATTTTCATAACCCCAAAAGTTTGATGCAAATATGTTTTATTTATTTTTTGTTAAGCCAAAACATTTGTTTTTAGAGTGTAATTCAGCTTGATTGTGTGTATTTATGGTTGTAATTTCACACGAAAACCTACAGCCGAAGAAGTTGAAGAAACTACGCATATTACGGCCTCTTCAAAATAACTGTTTCATTAATGCCTCATGTTTTTTTTTTTTTTTTATCGTCCACACAAGTATTAATGTCTTATTTTTGTGATTTCGAAAATTTCTCTCTTATCTCTTTTATTGAGAGCTTCTATAAACCGGCTCTGGTTGTTCACTGCTGCTCTTCCAGTTTTTACTTTGTACTTGTAATAGAAATACAAATTTAAAAGACACACACACACACACACACCAGCAAAATGGTGTCTGTGTCAGTTATTTCTCTCCGATACTATTTGGGCCTTGGGAAATTGTTTGTGTTCTCCCCACACCCCCCTTTTCCTCTTGTTGCACTCGGTTCCACCCTTAATACCAAAGCTGACAATTATTCTTCTTATCATGACTTAAATATATTAGAGAGCAGCCTAATAGCTGCGTGATTACAGTTCAGCCGACCAGCTCATCACTATTTCCTAAGTGATCACATCACGTGGACGCTTGATGAGGGTCGGATGTTATGATATAAATAATGCCAGGATGACAGTGGCTGCTCCTTTCATGCTCGGAGGGTATTAAGGCAGGAGTGGGTAGAAGTGCTTCGGGACTGATGTTCATCTGTCTCTGGTCATGTTCTGGAAAGAGAAACACAGTCATAAAAACAGCTAATGGAGTCTGCGCAGCCTTCAAACTCGTGTAATAATACAATCAGTTCCCCAATGTTTTTCGGTCTTATAGTCATTTAGCTGTCCAGATGCCTCCTAGTTCATGTGTAGCCCAACCAGGTTTGATGCCTCTTATTAATGTTTGTCTGCATCACTGACCTTCTGGGCGTCAGCATCACGGTTTTCTTGCATCTGTCCCTCAGCTGCAATGATGGAAAGTCCAGATTTGGTATTTATTATGTATTTCTCTCTTTGTCTCTATCTCCCCACCCCACCTCTGCATTCACCCCCCCTTTTCCCCCCTTTTTCTCCCCCTCCAGGAAAAGCAGGTGACAGGTTATCTCCTGTTCTCTCTGGCCACGGCCGTCATCGGCTCATTGCAGTTTGGTTACAACACGGGGGTCATCAATGCCCCAGAGCAGGTTGGTAACAAGGGCCAACGAGCCAGTTTTACATCATGTCATCCCAAAAATATTGATGACAGGGCACCTTAACCCACCGGTTCCCTCTTCCTGTACGTGGGAATCGGTGGGTATCGTGTGACATGGTAATCGGTAGTACTAGTACTGGACATGTGTAACCCAGAGTCTGCTTTCTCTGGAAAGTGCATTTACTGCTCTTCAGGTCACTTCGTTGCGGTTTTATCTCCTAAATTTGCGCAAAGTAACTGGATCTTACAGCAGAATTAATTTGATCTACAGCGTCTCAGTTACAGTAGCTCCGGTAGGACGGACCTCGGTGCCGCAGCAGCATCTTTTAGATTTAAGCTGACAAGACGAGTGTGTTCAAACCTGTTCACCAATGCCGCAGCACAATCTGTGGATTGTTTCGCTAATTTGACAGCTGCACTAAGTGGCAGAGCGTAGAGGGATTATGAGGAAGTGGGTCACAGGGCAAAGACAGGTAAAAGCCCTCCACCCCCCACCTCCCCTGCTGCGGGAGCTGGAGGGATAAACAAGACGTACAAGTGAATTGTCTTCAGTTGCATTTTGGCTCTTTTGGATAATTCTGTCTTTGTGTTTTGTCTCCGTTTGGGACATTTTGTGCATGTGTTTGTTTGCTTTGTAACTTTTTTTTTTTAAAAGTTATGTATTTTCTGCCTGTTTTGGGGTCATCAGTAATCCATCTATGAAATACTTTACACTTGATTCAGGTTATATTTTACACATTTCAACTCCTAATCTACAAACAAGCTCTTTAGGAGCTTTTTTAATTTCTTCCTTCACCTATGTCCATCTCCCCCTCTGTCATCAGAAACTCCGGTCTTTCTTCAACGATACCTGGGTGGAACGTTATGGCGAGTCCATCAGCCCGGGGGTCTGTACCATCGTCTGGAGCATTGCTGTCGCCATCTTTAGCGTGGGCGGCATGGTGGGCTCCTTCAGCGTGGGCGTCATGGCCAACAGATTCGGAAGGTGGGAAGTGAACTTTGTTCTACCACCTGACTTGCACACTCTCCTTTATCCATTTCACTCATTTGAATCCTGTTTTCTCTCTAATTCAGGGAGAGGGATGCGTGTCATGTCTCTTTTTCTTTCTCTATTTTGCACAGATTCAGTTACCAATTTCCCTGTAACAGCTCTGTGTGTTTCCTGCATGATTCAGCTGAGCTGTCACAAGCCATTACGTCTAATGGAGTTAATAAAGCTTTTCTATCTCGAGCCCACTGCTCAGGCTCTAATGTTCCCCAGAGTCGGTCCTTCGTTTCTCCATTTTTAACCTGCACAACAAACTACAGTCCAGTGAAAGACGAGACAGAGTGGATCTAACGCTTGGTGTTTTCTATTTTACGGATTCGTTTTTGTGATCTCTTACAGCATGTTTGAAATTCCATCTGAAGCAGGAGCAGTCCCATTAGCTGCCGACACACCTACGATGCCCTAAATGCTTATTGCTCCTTTCAGAGAGGCTGTAAACACTGGGCACAGCTGCTCTGCCGGGCTGGTTATGGCATCCGTGTAGTTTTCTATCATCATAAGCTAATATGTCACTGCCGGAATCATTACCGGAGCACAGCAACAGCATCGTTGCAGTGATAATCACGGCTGCAGCCTGTCTCAATCAGCCGGGTGGGGTCTAATAACGCACTGTAGGGGGAAAGGTTAACGAATAAACAAGCCCAGTGAGATGCGGCCACACAGCAATGTGCAAACCGTACTGCACGAGCCACGTTGCACTGCTCTCATGTCAGTCTGACTTTGAACGGATGCCGATTCGAAAACGAAGCAGCATCACTCTGGTCATTTTGCTACTTGCCCTGTCTGCAGACTTTTGTCCTGCTCGTGAGATCTTGCAAAAAGCCAATTAGAAGCCCGGTTACCTGCTCACACGGCAGCGAAATCAGCATTCTGCCGTCGAAGTCTACCTGGGGAAATCAGCTTTCTTTAATCACCAAATCCCATGTTTCTTGTTAGAAATGTAGCCTGGTTACTTACTTAAGTGCATGACTGCAGCCCGGCGACTCGAGCTGGGACTCGCTTTATCAGACAGGCCTCTAAGTTTGATGAACCCTGATTTGTTAAGAATACAAACATCGTGATCGGTCTTTCCTTTTGGCTCTCACCATCCTCTTCCTCTTCCTCGTCAGGCGTCGCTCCATGTTCCTGGTGAACTGCCTGGCAGTGATCGGCGGCCTCCTCATGGGCTTCTCCACCATCTGCTTCTCCTATGAGATGGTGATCGCCGGCCGTCTGGTCATCGGCCTGTTCTGCGGGTTTTTCACCGGCCTGACTCCCATGTATGTGGGCGAGGTGTCACCCACGCCGCTCCGAGGGGCCTTCGGGACCCTGCACCAGCTGGGCGTGGTGGTGGGCATCCTGATCGCTCAGGTCAGCTGGCGGTTTTCCCACACCCCTTCAGATGTGATGACTAATGCTAAGCTCTACTGCAGATCTGACCCCGTTGTTGTGGACTCTGCCTCTTAGATCTTTGGTCTGGAGTCTCTGCTGGGCTCCGAAAAGCTGTGGCCCCTGCTGCTGGCCCTCACTGTGGTTCCCGCAGTGGTGCAGTGCATCCTGCTGCCCTTCTGTCCTGAGAGCCCCCGTTTCCTGCTCATTAACCTCAAACAGGAGGAGCAGGCACGCAAAGGTATGCACTGGTACTGCATTTTCTACTTACAGTACTACTTCTTCTGGCCATTTTGTCATAATGCAATACTGCAACTACAGACTCTATTACTGCACTGCTACTAACACTACTACTGTATTAGTTGTGCTAGTACTACTGTTACTAATGCATATTTACTACGCATTCTACTGCTTCTGGCCACTATAATACATTCTGACTGTAGTACAGCTGTATTGTTTTGCAACTTCTGACACTACGACTCCTTTTAGTACTTCTTTAGTTACTCAGATAAAGACTACTACAACCATCAGTAATGCTGCTTCAAAGTACCACTGCTTCACGTACTACTGCAGATCCTAACACTAGTACGTACAACATTGCAGTAGTAATACAGGTTGTAATTTCATTACGCGTACTACTAAAAACATAAACACTACTAATATAATTTTACACCAATGATAATGCCAGTGCTTATACTCTCAGTACTGCTATTGTAATTACTAGCTGTAATACCTCTACTTCTATATACAGCAAGATGTCACGGATACTACAACTTCTACAACACACCAGTTTCTACTGCTGTGGTTTACTACAACACCACGGTTCTATCTGCTACTGCATAAATAGTCACGTAAACACTGGTTGTACTGCAACAGCTGCTGTTATTATTAGCTACAGCTACCGATAGTACTACTATTACTGCCATTACTGCTCATTACATAATACTGCCACCCCCCTCTGGCACTACTTACATAAACTACCTCAGCGACTTTGCTTTTATGTTAGTACAGTGGCAAACGCTGTTGTATTGCAAACTAAAAATATATGTTAAAGGACACAAGGCAGAGAAATTAAGATAAAAAGGTAAAAGAGAAACATGTAAAATATCAGATAAATGTGATGGAGTGTAATGTTCATGTGAAACAAAGACATCAGGTGGCTCGGGGTGATGTTGTGGTCTGGACAGGGGATTTCTCCAACACACAGGAGGTTTTGGCGTCGACTCTGAGGTACTGACCCACATCTACCTCAGGCTTCTCATCTCATGCAAAAAAACAACAAATACAAGTAAACAAGATGTTTTCATCGATGATCGGCTGACAAAAAAATCCCTAATTACCAAATGTACAGTATACTAACATATTTTATACAATGCAAATTATATACTGGAAATTAAGTAAAATGTAAACAAAATGCATGTTCCAACATGAATGTTGCGCATCATTAAATATTCAAATGTACCCTGACATCATGACAGATTCTGCACCGTCCATGATTTGATGAAGATCACAGCTGTTCAGTATTGATGCAGATTAATTGGATGTTAAGATTATAAGATCTCTTCAAATTTGAAATGATCCATTTTTATTTCAAAACATCAAAGTATCAGATCTGCTGCAGCTAAATCCGCTCTGCTGGTTAAGACTTAGTTCTGAGTAAAAGCTCTGAACGCTCTCTCTTTTCTAGTTGCTTGTTTTTCAGCATTACCAAGCTGTTTTGCGGAACTGGTTCCAGCTCGATTTCTTCTTTTGTCTGCTTTTACGTTTGCGTCCCGAAGCAACTAAGTTTGTGCTCTGTCAACAGCGCTGGTGCGTCTCCGCGGCACTGAGGATGTGAGCAAAGACCTGCAGGAGATGAAGGAGGAGAGCGCTAAGATGGCCATGGAGAAGAAGGTGACCATCCCTGAGCTTTTCCGCTCGCCGCTGTACCAGCAGCCACTCCTCATCGCCATCATGCTGCAGCTCTCCCAGCAGCTGTCGGGAATCAACGCTGTGAGTCCGAAACACGTCGCCACGTGGAAGTTCATCTGTTCATAACTGTATATTTGATAACTTTTCCCTCTCTCTGCATCCCTCAGGTGTTCTACTACTCCACAGGGATTTTCGAATCAGCCGGGGTAAAACAGCCCATCTACGCCACCATTGGAGCCGGCGTGGTCAACACCATCTTCACCGTTGTTTCAGTGAGTGGCTTTAGTGTTTGTCTTTTTGTTCCTGCATGTGTTTGTGCACATTCAGCAACTCATCAGCCCCTCGCGTTTCTCTCGTCCCTGTGCTCCAGCTCTTCCTGGTGGAGAAGGCCGGACGAAGGACGCTGCACCTCCTGGGACTGGGGGGCATGGCGGTCAGTGCTGTGCTCATGACTGTCTCCCTTCTGCTGGTAAGTTCAGGCTAAACAAGCTACTGTATCTGTTCAGGAACTATGTGCCAACACCATGTCGAATGACCTAGTTGAAACAGAGTGACCACTAAAACAACCACTACCATGCAAGTCAGTCTTTGGTTTGTTCCAATAAAAATACCAATCAATAGATCTTTAATCTGAGTTTTTGCCATAATAATGCTAATGCTTAAATACCCTTTTTCCTGCTGTATCACACTAAAACATCCTTTGCCATATGCAGTATATTGCAGTTGGACGTTTTTACCACTAGGTGTAACTGTTTTATTTTTTCAGAAAGAGCATCAACCCCTTTTCTGACTTGTGTATCTGAATAGTGTGTTGATGAGCAGAAGATCTTTTGTCAACCAGCCGAGATTCGCCGTGTGTCACTGTCTGATGTTTTTTCCTCCCTCATCTGTCTGAGCAGAAGGACATTGCTGCTATGAGCTACGTGGCCATCGGGGCGGTCATGCTGTTTGTGGCCATGTTTGAGCTGGGCCCCGGTCCAATCCCATGGTTCATTGTGGCAGAGCTCTTCTCCCAGGGGCCCCGCCCGGCGGCCATGGCTGTGGCCGGCTGCTGCAATTGGACGGCCAACTTCCTGGTTGGAGTGAGCTTCCCCAAACTAGTGGTAAGGGAGGGAGGGGTGTTTGGACTGGTTAGGGCCTGGTGTAGGTTCATTTTGGGCTTCTTGCACTTTATCATTTTAATGTTGTTTTTTTTATGCTGTTTTCTTTTTAATGTCACATTTTGGATTGTTTAGCATCGTGTAACATCGTGTAACATCTTTAAATAGCACAGTGATGGAAGTTTTCAGATTGCACAGACAGAGAGACGGAGCGAAACGGATTTTATCTGAAAGAGAAATTGTCTTGTTGCATGTCAGCAAATCACAAAAACAGTGGCGGGTACAATATTTGTATAAAAATCGCATTCACCTCGTCTTCTCAGGAGTGGTGCGGGCCTTGGGTCTTCCTCATCTTCACCGCCTTCCTCGTGCTCTTCTTCATCTTCACCTTCATTAAAGTCCCCGAGACGAAGGGCAAGACCTTTGACGAGATCGCCCGCGGCTTCAACAGCGCCCTGCCCGCCTCCTCCTCGTCCGCCGAGGTCCGCCCTGCCACTGCCAGTACCGCCGCGACGCTACCCGCCTCGCCGGTGAAGGAGAAGGTGCCGCTGGTGGAGGCGCCGGCGCCTGCTACTGAAACCACACCTCTGGATGATAAATTAAAGTCTACAGTGCAGGAGAGTGTGTAGAACAGCTTTGAATGGGCGGAGGAGGCTATAAATGAAGGAAAAAAATCACAGCGATGTCAAAACACTGTCAATTGTTACCACCTTGGAGCAACAGAAACAACTGAGTTTTGATACTACACAGATAGAGAGCAGCCGCATTATCACTTAAAAGGCTTTGACCTGTAAAAGGTCGTGCTTTCTGCTTTCACTGTACTTCAGCCCTTCTTTTTTGGTGGCATTTTCTTCAATTCCTTCTTTTAAATCCTCCCGTGTCTGTCAAAAGGCAGCAGTCACTGTACGACACCACAGATCAAATGTACTGTGCTTTCCTACGCATTCAGCAGAACTCATCCAAAAGGCGATTCTTCGTCGAGGCACCCGTGTTTCTAAACCGACTGGCTTTTCCAGCTCGGCGCCACAGGCCGTGTCGGTGGGAATTGTTACTATCAGGCGCCGCGTAAAGATGTCCATAATTACAGCCGTACGGAGGCAAAGTGTGTTGACTGACACGGCCTTAACAGGTGTACAGATGTTTCCAGATGTAAAGCTCATTAACATAACTCCTGAGTTCAGATTGGTGTAGTTGTCCAACGACGCGCAGACAGGCGTTATAGTGGATGTAGGTTTAGGTTCATCTAGTAATATGTAGTTATGCTCCATTTCATTGGTAGCCGTTGTCAAATAACAGGTCAAAGAAGGGACGTTTTAAATACACGCTCTGCCGTCGGCCGTTGCCTATTAGCCGACAGACTGGAGAGCTCATTAGCAATGCGCTGAATTTCAATTAACTTCTGGTGAAAATGTGTGACCTCAGATGTGTTCTAGTTGTTAAAGTACGGAGGGAAGATTAGCGGCAGCAACAGGTTTTGCTAAAATTCATCAGTTCTACAAGCTCTAATCCACGTGCCGTTGCAGTAAACGGGTTTAGTTGGAATCTGGCGCCACCCTTGGTTATAACCGCTCATTGACGTGCTGTTGGTTTGTTGAGTTGTCTTTCGAGCAGAGAATCTTGCTCTGATGCAATGGATATTAAACAAATGTCTATAGTCATTTATTATCACTATATAGAGAATATAGAATATATAGAGGCAAATAGATATTGTTTATTATAATACTTTGTGGATCACCGCTTTATTTTGAGTAGAATTATATAGGGTAAAGTGCAATGTAGATTTATTTTGTCGGAGAGAATATTCAGAGTATTTATCCCCTTAGAATCTAATTTATATATAAAGTCTATGGTTAAGAATATACACCAAAGCAGGTAGTAGAACCTTTATGCTTTCCAGACCATCGGCGACGTATGTAAGTCGCGTTTGTAGTGCGTCAAACCTACGTCATGTAAAGTGCAGCCCAGAGATTGTGTGTGAAGAGACAGGGAATCATATAAATGGTAATATTTCAAGCAGGGTTTAGCATTGGAGCCACAATCACTGAAGTGGACGTCACTGAGCACATCAGCGCTTTATGTCTCGTTCAGTTTAATATTTACCTGAGTGAGGTCATATATATATATATATATATATATATATATATATATATATATATATATATATATATATATATATATATATATATATATATATATATATATATATATATATATATATATCTGTCCACACTAATATTAGAATAAAGCTGTATTCAAATGTGCAATCAACGTAGAATCTGCAGCTTAAACAATGTAGGAGTAGATAGTGAGTAAAAAGTGAGTAAAGGGAAGTTAATCCCGGGTAAATGACACCCACCCTGTGGTTTCTTTTCGAATTTTATTATGTTTTCTGATTTTACTTTATTTTAGGAACTGTTTTTTTTTTTTTAAGTGTTGTTGACCCATCTGATAAACCCGAGAAAGGCTAATCTATGTGCTTTAAGTCTGTGCTCAAACTGTACCTAACAGATACCCGCCTTTCAAAATAAGATCCCCGCTATTTTAAAACCCTGAGAACGTTTACTTTGAAAGTCATAGTTTCAGATAACAGCTTCAAACACAACATGTGAAGGCTGCAGCAGCCTCTCTGTGTGTAACGTGTGTTAGATATTACAACAAAAACGACTCTAAACCTAAGATTCACTGTACTGACGCCTGCTACCACTTTGTGACCAAACAACAGCTAGTTAACCAACTAACCTTAACCTATACAAGTCTAGGTAAACTTAGTTCATTTAGATCATTTAACGTGATGGGTAGTTTACAGGTGAGTTATTTGGCAAAAGTAAAGTTTCTTTTAAAGCCAGTTCTTTTCATCACTCGCTTTTTAATGTCGAGCTTACAGAATAAGATCCACGTTTTAAATCCACCCGGAGAACTAAAGATCTTTCAGCCACTTTCGTTTTCGACCGTCCGTTGGCTTTAAAATCACATTTCTCAGAGTCGTGTGTAGCGTTGTCGTCCTTAGAGATTTATGTATTGTACAATGTGTGTGTTGTGTAAGTGTATGGCACGAGGTATATTTCGCGTATTCTGTTATGACCGTGTGAACATTGGAAAAGACATTTTCATCTGTGCTGCACTTTGGAGAGATGTATTTATACACTATTTATTTTTTGGAAAAGAAAATATATTAGCAAATATTTGTCCTGACAAGGTATTTACTCGTTTATAGTTGCGGGTAAAATTAGGTTTGAGTGACAGCGGACTTGTTTAGAAATGGAAGTAGGTCAGTTATGCTTCGTGGTGTGTTGCTGTGTTTGTGGATGGTAGTGATGTAGTGTGTTTGGGAGAAGCAGACATCGTGGTTGGCCGCTGCAGACGTCTCTCATCTTAGTATTTAGTTTGGTGTTCAGCCTTTTCTGTGACCAAACGCCCCCACGTCTCCCACAGTGTGGCACCAACCAAAACCCTTCGGTGATGTCACAGCCTCAAAGACCCCCGCTGTCCTCCACGTCGCGATATCGAATGAACATCTCAGAGGGAAAAGTGAAAAAATGAACTGACATTCAACCTGAAATGTTGCTTTTGCCGAGGCTGCGTTATGTCTTAGTGAGCCGGGACTCTGATGGTTCGGGGGGGGGGGGGGGGGGGGGGGGGAAGGGCCCAGTTGCAGGTGAAGCGGATCTTTGTCCGATTGTTGCGGACTGGGGGCCACTCGAACAAACTCAAAGCTGGGACTGTGTTTTACTGATAATGTACGCAAGTCAGAGTTCAGCCTGTCCGATCGCATTTAGGAAGAAGTGAGCGGAGCCTGGTGCACGCTGCTACTTTATGCACGTGTACAATGGCAAAGTCAAAGTATTCGTTTTGAAAACGTGTATTTTTGTAACGGAGTATTTAGTGTATGTGTGGAGCTGTGCCGTGATATGCGGCCTCGGATTATTTTCCCTCTGGCCTGCAAATACACTGAAGCTGAATTGAGCTTTATACCAAGTGATTTCACACCGTCGCACTGTCTCTTCGTGTGTGTGTGTGCGCGCGCCTGATCTGACGAAACGCTCATCTACTAGTCTAGTTTTGGCAGGTCGTTATTTATTGCGGCGGCCATGTTGTTGTTCTTGTGTATTTCTTAGAATTCTTGGATGTAAGTGCGTTGCTGTGGCAACCCTCTAAAAGTCACATCGCCTAGCAACAGTCGAGGAGTAACCGTCCGAGCCGCTTTCCACGCTAATTATTGACAACCAGCGGGCGACTTTTTCACTTTTTCCTCGGAGACGAATTCAATTATAACTCCGACCTCTAACACACACACCTCCACAGAAAAACACAAACACACCGACAGTAACGACGGGTCGACTTCAGGTGAAAACGAAAACATTGTATGTGTAATGGTGTAAGCAGCTGTGTATTACACATTTAAATCTGATGCAGAGAGAAGCGCTGCTCGCTGTATTTGGTAGCTGTGACCTTTGTGTGTTTCTCCAGTGTGTGTTGTTCCTGATGTGTAGTGTACTGTCTAAGGTTTATGTGTCGCGTACTGTAAGTTGGATATTCGTGCCTCTCTGCACCTCGTGCACACGCGCGTCTAAAATCACGCCGTCATTCGCTCATTCACTTTCACCCTCCGGCCGCTGCTCTGACAGCTTTGTGTTCTCTGCACAGTGAATGTAGTGCGGTGACTGCAGTGACTTTAAACTCGTGCGCCGCCGCCGTCTGAACGCTCTGTTTCAGCGGCATCTATCACACCGCAACGACACTAAATGAAGTGACATGTGCAGGATGCTTTGGGATTTCGGTGGCACGACTGCAACTTAAATTGAGCAGATGATTCGCAGAAGTGTGAATATTCGGGCTGTTTAACGAGGTCTCGTTAACGTGCCCAGCGATGCACCCCAGCTCTTTTTGTTTGGCTTGTGTTTCTACTGTAAATACCAGTTATTATGTTGTTAAATAAAATATTCATCACGTAAAACGACACGGTGTGAATGTGTATTCATGTCGTCTGGATTCGGAGCCACTTGAGCTGTTATTGACCATATAGTCATCACAATGACATTAATTAATTAATTAATATCTATATCAAACTTTCTAATAAGAGGGTTTATTAGTTGTAAGCTGTATTAATACTTGAATCCTGTATGAATCAGTCATAAGCTTTTCTAGGTTACAGGTGGTGGAAAATACTTTTTAATTCTGTGCTACATAATATAAACTAATGCAAATATCGGACACCCAAATAAATCCTTAAGAAGTTGAAGACAAATCAAAGGGATCTTTCAGATCCCACCACACCAAACATTTAAATATATGAATGAGTATTTTACCACATAAAAAACATTAAAACTAATCTTCTGTGGCTCTTAAATAAGAGAATCATCCTTTAAAACACTTTTTTTGTTTTAGAACAACAGGTGCACGTATGAACTTACTTTCTGTAGAATCCCTGGTTTCTCAAGCTTAAAAATCCAGAAAGCCAAAGCATCTGCTTCATCCTTTAATTCATTGTAAATGTACATGCAGTATAAAACATGTAATACTGTCTGAATAAATGTTTGCCCTTAATTCTCATGTGAAAACAACAGGAAAACAATGAGTAGAGTATTGTCTTATCCATGTAGAGCTGTTTTTTTAAAAATGTGTTAGGATGCTCTCAGCTCAACACGTAACTGGCAACAAAAATCACCAAACACGAAATTGTCCATATATTAAGGAATTAAAAAACAAAACAAAACAAAAAAAACAGCACCATAACAGATTGTAGTATAATAATAACCAAACAAACAAGTTACCTGCTTTTACTGACTCAAATATTCTGTTTTAGCCTGATACTTTACTCTTTTTTTGTTCCTCCCTCTGTAATTAAAGAATCACACTTGCTGCTGGAGTCCAACGACTAAACCATAAAAGCAAAATTCTGTGGAGGTGAAATTGACATTTTGGAGGAATTAATCACTCCCAAACCCACTAAACACACAAATACATCAATCTGCACATACATTCCTGCATTTTAATTCTCAAAACAATTTCTACTTGTCAATAATACTGTAAACATGCAGAGTAGAAGTGCACTGCCCTGTGAAGTGTACTTAAGTTAACATAAGTAAACATGAAGGTATTTCTGTTGCATATTTCAAGGGCGCGTGCAGAAGTGGAACAATCTGAACATTGAGATGACGATGGGGGGGTCAGAGGTCCCCCCAGCACGGCAGGCCAGCACTTCCGTCATCCTGTCGCGCCGGAAAAGGCAGAGCAGGAGAAAAAAGGAGGCGTTGCCCTCCAACAACACATCAGCTGCAAATTTATGCAAAACTGTAAAAATCCCTGCTGCTGCCGCTGTTGCTGCTGCTGCTGCTGCTGCTGCAGCAGTTGCATCCGTCCTGCAAAAAGAAAGACAACGGCAACAGCAAAACACCACGGTGAGAAAGAAAAGGAGCTGTTGAGAAGCTCCGAGAGGTTTTTCCAGGTGGCAGCCGGTGCAGGAGGAGGTTGAAGACCCGGCCCGGTAACGGTAAGGAGGCACCGAGAGCCCCGTCAACGAGGTAGACAACAGCAGCGGCTAGCGGGAGGCTAGGAGGTGGATCCGGTGGGAACTGGTCTGAAATACGGAGGGTGGGGGGGGGGTGGGGGGGATTGATGTCAGGCATTGATGCAGCTGAGGAGGCAGGGATTTTAGGTTGTGGAGGCTGAAGCTGCAGCAGACTGGTTCGTGCTGGGACAGGATGCTGTGTGTGTGTGTGTGTGTGTGTGTGTGTGTGTGTGTGTGTGTGTGTGTGTGTGTGTGTGAGAGAAAGGGGGACACTGATGATCCTACAGGGATGAAAGGGTGACAAATCCATACAAGCTTAGGTGCAGAAGATCTTTAACTATACAGATTAACTGTGTGTGTGTGTCAGCAACTGTGGAAACAAAGCACACACAGATGTAGGAGAATAGAGTTGAGGAGATAAGTGCAAGATTTCGAGTGAGTTTTGATTTGGGGGAAAGCAAACAGGAAAAAGTGGCAGCGAGTCCTATTTGCACAGCTGAGGAGAAGGTTTCAAAGTCACCACTAATTTTAAATTAAAATGTAAAGATTCGTCTTATTATTTGCAGGAACGTGTGTGTGTGTGTGTGTGTGTCTGTGTGCAGCTCAACAGGACAGCGATGCATTATGTTTTATTTCAGCATAAATGTCTGAAAATGAATGTGTAAAAACTACACACTAGGTGAAGGATTTCACAGCGATGCAATTTGTATGAAAGCAGCGACTCCAGTGGACCAAACTTTGTGTTTCGCAGCTGCTTTGGCAGCTTCAGTTTGTTTTCTGGATTTACCCACAATTATTTGACACAAGCACAGCATTGATTCTGATGATTACAAAAATGACTCCAGATCTGCTAAACATCGCAAACCGTTCTCCCTTTTTTTAAAAAATTTTATATAAAACATCTTTACTTGCAGTAGGACTTGGCTCCTGACTCAAGAAACAGGCTCATGTTGAAAAAAGAAATATGGAGAAACCTTGTTAATCTCCAACCGGGCTCCTGTTTGTGATTGAAATGTGGTTTGGTCGCAGAATAACAAAAATTCCTCCCCACCTGAACTTTCACCATCACTACCTCAGATTATGTCCGTGAGTTTAAATTGTGTTTTTTTTTTATATGGACTTTAGTTTGGAACATTTTTTGTGTGTGTGTTTATTAGAGACAAACGAGAACAAGGTTAATGAATCTAAATGACTTTTTGGACATAAGTCAGGTGGATCTGTAGCTTCAAACCCCCCAAAAGCAACGCAGTGAAATGGTTAATTAAATATATTTGAGAAGTTCCCTGTAGTGGATTTCATCTGCGTTTTGTGTGAATTATTACACAGAAATGTTCCAAAATTAATGTTTATGGAAAAGTCAAGCTTTCCATCGTTTAACTCATTTAACAAATAACTGCGTCTGATCATCGGTAAATGTAATAATTGATGTTATTTTGCTAAAAGAATCATTGTTTTGTTTAGTTTAGTTGAATTCATCATCTCTTATAAAGCCTTGAACGAGTGCAGTGGACGCCCTTGAATTGAGTAAAGTGTCCCCGGAGTTTCAGTACTTTGTGTTTTAGCCTTAGAGCGTCTCCTCTGTTGTCACCTCTCGCCAAAAAATGGTCATATACATAAAAATGAAACCAACAGAGGAAACATCAGTTATGTCAGTGTTAAATTATTCATATCTGGAGCATATCAATGAGTTCCAACGTCAGCCACTCAGTGATATATTGACCCTCGTGGAGTCCAGACAGTGTGAGGGACGGCGTTTGTCAGGAAGAGTGATGGGTGGTTTACCAGCAGGTCGGGGAAAAAGTGGAGAGTGTGGAGTTTGTTTGTTTGTTTGTTTGTTTGTTTGACTGATGACCGATGCACGGCTGCTCTGTGTCCCCAGCCGCCATGGAGGATGGGGAGCAGAACCAGCAGGGGGCCTCGGCCAATGGCAGCGCTGCATCGGGGACGAGCTCCCGCCCTTCTCCGATGAATTCCATGTCTCTGTATGAACGACAGGCGGTGCAGGTAGGTGTGTGTGTGTGTGTGTGTGTGTGTGTGTGTTAAAATTCCTGTACACACTCACTTGTGTGGCCGTTTGTGTCCTTGTTTTCCCAAGTCCAGGTCAGGGCGAGGTTATGGTTAGTCGAGTACTGGTTATGGTTTAAGTTGGGAAAAGACTCCAAAAATGAATGTAAGCCAATGTCAAAATGCTCCTGAAAAAAATGACTAATGTGGCTTCAAACCCTTTGAGTTGTGGCTGAATTCAAACGTCTCCTGCTGGATTAGTTTTTTTCTTTATTAGCTGAAGTGAGTAGATTATTATTGTTATTATTATTATTTGGATTAGGTAGCAAATTAATCAACAACAATTTCAATAATAATTCAGGTGTTTAAGTAAATTAATCAAAAAACACAGAAATTTAAAACACTAATTCTCGCTGTTCACTTTTTTTCTTTGTGTGTGTGACATCTTTTAATAACTTAATATCTTTGTCTTTGAACAAAACCCTACATTTGAGGACACTTTACAGACCCAACTGTTCACTGATTAATTGAGAACATATTAGCTTAGCAAATTAGCTTTTTGCTACACGCCCTAAATACATGGCATCGGTTGCTTAGTTTCAACAATGTTTAGTTGTATTGTTCCTGAAAATAAAAAATAAAAGATTATTATTAGTTGCAGCTCTAATCCAAAAGCGTCTCTTGAATTCAATAATCACAAAAACTATTTAAAATCCAAGAAGTAATTGCAGTCACAAAATAATCCAGTCAGTACTTTAAATCTTTTTTTGTTTGTTTTTTTAGTTTCTGTGCTCAGTCGATGTGCTGCAGTAACAAAAGTGGTATTAAATGAACAGTGCATTAGCATTTCTGTCAATTTTTGCATTTTTCTGCAAGTTTCTAAAAATCAAACCTGATTTTTAGTTTTATTTATTTATTTTTCCTTTTTTTTTTTAACCAGCTCTTTTGCAAACCACCAAAGAAGAAGCTGCAGCTGTTCTTGCTGCTGTTTGCTCCGAGTGCAGTAAAATCCATCATCTCTGTGTTATATGGACTTGATAAGATAATACAGAGCTTTAAGGTTAAACTGGAGTCTGATCCTCAGTGTGAAGGGGAGGATCCTGCTATTGCACAGTTGGGACTTGAGTGGGCAGTTTCAGAATGCTAGGATCGTGTCCGTGATCCCTAATGAAGTCAGTCTTTTTTCAAACATGGCTGCAGGTTGCTTATCCAGGTGGGAGATTAAAATTTTAAAAATAACTTGAAAAAAACAGGTGGGAGCTGAAATCTTTAAATCTACTTCCAAAACAAATTTTATTCCAGCCTTGTACGTGGTAGCAAAAAGTATGGCTAATGTAGCTTTAGGTGATTAACCATGATAGTTTCTTCAATGGAAAACATAACAGATGTGCTGTGAAGCCTTTTCCACTCACTTCTGCTCTTTTCTCCAGAGTTTTTACAGCAAAACAGAACGTGTTGCCCGTTTGTGTGCGCGAGTACGAGCACGCTGCACTCGCTTCTCTGCATATTTTGATTTATTCCGTAAGCCGATTGGACAGAAGCTGACGACGAGTGGCTGAATCAGGGAGGTGGAGAAAGACGCTAAGACTCGTGGGCGTGATTGAGTCGCTGTGTAATTTTCTCGTGCCTCTGTCGCCCTGCACAGCCATCTGTCTTTGTCACCCTGCACACTCTAATCAAATCCCACCGTGCTCGCGTTCAACATACGACTTATTACTGTACGAGCCTCAGCTCATGCATCAGCCTGGTGGCAGGGGGTTTCTACAGGACCCCCCCCCCCCCCAACTTGTGTTCAATTTCTCATTTTTACTTCTTTCTTTCCCGCCTCCGTGCTTCTTCTTCTCCATCTTCCCCCAACTCTTTCATCGTCTTTTAGGACGTCCTCCTTGCTCTCTCGTCTCTTATTTATGTCCCCCTTTCTTCTTTGTCCCAGTTTCTTTCCTGTCCAATCCTTTTTACTGCCCTTTCATTTCTCTCCTCTCTTCCTCCCTCCAGGCCCTGCAGGCGTTGCAGAGGCAGCCTAACGCAGCTCAATACTTCCAGCAGCTGATGCTGCAGCAGCAGATCAGCAATGCCCAGCTGCAGAACCTGGCTGCTGTACAACAGGTAAAGGTGTGTATACATAGGTTGTTACTAATTTCACGGTATCTTACAGCTTGGCAGCAGTGCAGAGATGTTACTTTCTTACCATTCAGAGAAGGTCAAATATTCCTGCTCTGTTGACAGGTTCTTTCTGCAAACCTTTGTCTGGAGACAGACACGGACAAAGGAGTGCGCTGTGTTTCACACTGTAACTGGGGATATGGAGACAGCCATGTTACACACAAATGCTAACTGCAAAACATGATTGCAACTGTGGAGCTTAACAAGAAGAAGAGCTTGTTTGCTGTGTTTGACTGATGAAAAATAAAACCGTACGTGTAAGTGCTTCATGTAAAAACGCTGTAATAAATGTTACATACCTTCGATATATGCATCTGACCCTAGTGAACTGGGGAAATGCCCAAATTTAAAATCACTGATCAAAGCATTTTTATAGTCTAAAACTGAAGGTCTGGGCAGAGCATAGCCTTTTGATTTCATGTCCCATGTTGCCACTAGCTTCATCACTAGCTTTTTTTGTTGTTGTTGTTGTAACGGAGACAGAAAAAACATATTGATCAATCTATCCATTTCCTGCCACGTGTTTGAGTCAAGGCGCAGCGGCAGCAGGTCCCTTTTGGCAGTGATGTTTACAAGCCCCTCCTGCAGGATCCTGAGATGTTCCCAGGCCAAAGAAGCGATTCTGAAGTTCTGAACAGACCCATTCCCTTTCGTGTAAATCACATAAAGAATTGGTGGCGAGGGAAGCGAAGATGTGTTGGACTTCCCAGTACTTTGCAACAGTTACTCTGAGGGAGTGTTGCAAGCTTTATTTAAACCCACCAAAGAACCCTACGTAGACTGGATGGGCAGACTCCTCCATGACCCCTCTGCCAGCCTTCCATGGGGGTCCACTGTATATGGCCCGGACGGAGTCCGCATTGCCGCTCTCAGGCGTGGCTGAGCAGCGTGATACATCGACATCTGCAGCCAAACATTAAAGTTAGAAAAACAACTACAACATTAGAAGAACCAAATAAAACACCAAAGGACGCTCTGCTCTAAAGTTTGAAAAACAACACTAGTGAAAGATGTGGAAACCGTGGTTGTAGTAGGTCATTTTTCTGCTCTCCTCTTCCTTCCAGGCTACTCTGGCTGCCAGTCGTCAGTCAAGTCCTTCCAGCAGCAGCTCGTCTCAGACCACCAGCACCACAGCTGTATGTGCTGTTTCTTATCTTTGGATTTACTGCATCTAAACCCAAATTGCTGCTCTGTGTTGCTGCGCAAACACAAACAGAACTTTGCTGAGTCAAAGACTTGCATCACACATAATAATGGGTTTAGCTGACATACATGCTTCCAATTGCAGAAGCAATGGTTCTCTCTGCTACTGACAATACAACAAACTTGCTCTGCTTTTCACAGAATAACCAGAATCATGTGTAAATGTTTTAGCCAAATCATCTTAAACTGCTCCATTAATTCCACACTTTGTTCTTCAGGCCAGTGTAACATCTGGAGCAGGGTCGTCAACCAGCAGTCGGCCCATGGGTGCTCCAGCAACATCCACAATCAGTCAATCGGTTCTGCTGAGCGGGACGGCAGGGGGGCAGGGACAAATGTACTTGAGGGTGAGTTTCATCTTGTCCCCTGTGACGATCCTACTCATGGGCAGTATCAGCTTAGTGTCTGATGGTAGTCCTGTCCTCCTGCAGGTCAACCGCTCCCTGAGGGCCCCCATTTCCTCCCAGCTCATCTTCATGCCTGGCAGCACAACGACTGCTGCCGTGGCAACCGTCACCCAGCAGCCACAGGCTCAGCAACCGCAACAAGAAGTGACACCGACTTCCTCTGCCAGCAGCCAGTCAGATAATGACCAGGTCTGTGGAACCAAAGTCTTGAATGACTGCAAGCAAAGAACTAACACTGATTTAGTTCCTGGGGACAATGGATTGCTGGTTTCACGCAGAATTCCCTGTGTGGCCCTGTCTGTAGGTGCAGAATCTAGCCCTCCGAGGGGTGTCCAGTCCCAAAGCTGTGGGTGTTAAGACTGAAGGCCAGGAGAGGAGTGACTCAGGTATGTAATATAAAACCAGACCTGCTCCATTTCACACCTCCCAGCATCTAATTAGCTGTGTGTGAATGTGTGTGTGAAAACAATTGAAAAACGAATGATGGATGAGGAGACGCTGTGGTGCATGTGAGGATGTTATTGCTCATTTTATTCAGAGCTAACAGCTAATTTTTAAGTGATCTGTAGCAAAATGTTGTTGTCCCAACTGGCTTTCATGTGTGTCGTCAGAGACGCAAGAGTCAAAGTGTGAAAGGCCATGAAGCTGAGAAGACGCCATAAAGAGGGACTTTGAAGAACTGATAGATAAATACCTTATTCATCCCAATGGGAAACTGTGTGTTTGTGTGTTTTGATCTGGAGTCATTGCAGTTTGACGGAAATTACCCCCTTTACTCCCGTTTCAAACTATCATTCTTCCATGTCCAGGAAGTGAACATTGCTGTTTGTGAAGCGGTTGTTTCGGTTCCAAACTTCATTCCTGGCTGCGTTGGACTGCATATCCTGCATCACTCTGCTTATGTCTGTCTGCTTGTTTTGTCAACAGCAGTGGAGAGGAAACTTCTTTTGTGGTCTGAGGTTTTGGTCTTGATGGAGCGCAGCCTCTTGGCAGTGAGGAAATTGTCATAAATGTTGTGTCTTGGTTCTGAATCTCTTTTTACCTCAAACAGAACTTCAAGGACAGTGAATGTTGACTTGCGTTGCCAGGTGTCCATAAACAGATGACTTCTGCTGAGTGTATAAATGTGTAATATATGCTGGTGTGAGCCTGTTGTAGGACTTGATGTGTGTGTTTTGTCTTTTTTCCCAGCTGCCTACTCTCTGGTCCAGCCCCCCCATCAATCAAACCCCCAGTCTCCCACTAAACCCAGCCAGCCTCAGCCGCAGCCCCCACACATCAAAATCCCCACCTACCCTCAGCCGACCAACCTCAAAGCCCACCCCTCTTCCTCCTCTGGTGCTTCCTCTTCCTCCTCATCCTCTACCTCCTCCATCCCGCTCTCTCAGCTCCTGCTTCATGGAACCCGGACCCTCACCACGGGAACCACGGCTCCCACAGCAGCCCACACCCTGGTGCTTACGTCCAACGCGGCATCTCAACCTCACGGGTACCCGGTTGGAACGGCGACCATCAAACCTGCGGTCAACGCTCAGACTCTGGTGGTGCAACCTCTGCAGAAGACCTCTCTCAGTGGGGAGAAGTCAGGCCACGGCAACGGACCCATCCCCATCCAGCCTAAAACTCTGCAGGGGCTCCGGCTGCCCCTTCAGTTGCCTTCTAGGAACCCTCCCCCGATCCTGCCCGCTCCTCCACCTACCACCAGCTCCAACCAGCCCCCCCAGCCGCCACACATCCCAGTACAGATCGTGGGAGCCCGGCAGAGCACGCTGGGAAATGCGCAGGCGCTGGCCCTGGCGAGGGGTAGCTGTAGCCAGGACGGAGCCGCTGTCCTCAGCAACTCGTCCAGCCTGCTCACCATGGTTGCATCCATCGCCTCCAGAGAGGGCGGGGTCGTGGGCCGGGGGGTGGGTCTGAAAACGCTTCAGTCACCCCAAGAGGCTCCTCCGGCGGCTCAAGTCTCTCAGGTGCATCCACAGGCCAATCAGAGCTCTGGACGAAGTCAGAACGGTCACCTTGCTTCCAGCGCAGCCCCCTCTCAGTCCCCCACCATTTCCTCCCCTCCGTCCTCACTGTCTCGCTCCTCCCTCTCCCTTCCCTTGAAGACAGAAGAGCAGAGAGGAGTGTCCGCTGCCATGAGCACCAACGGAGACGCCGCGGGAAGTCAAGCACCACAGGTGAGCTAATCACTGCGAACACGAGGAGATTTTCTCTCCACTTTCAGCCAGTCTGCATATATGCTCGTACTTAGTGTACATTTGTACATTCATCAGGTAAAGCAGGCGACTGGTTCGCTAAAGAGGAAGTCAGAGTCAAATTCAGCCAATGATGAAGATGGCCCCTCCCCCCCACGGATCCAGCCTGTCAGGGACCACACCTCTGCACTGCCACCCAACACAACGGAAGCAGGTAACACCGACATACACACGTTTTAGGGGAAAATAAATCCAGCGAATACCACAAGTAACACACATTTTACTCTCTCGGTTCTCGTCTCCTCTTTTACATCCTCTGTACAGTGTGTGTTGCTCCTCCTCCTCCTCCTCCGGCCTCCTCCTCTCCCTCTCCTGCCCTGTCGGTGTCCCGCGGAGGCTGCAGTCAGGGAGAGAGAGCTCCTCCTCCTCAAGCCGTGGTTAAACCGCACGTCCTCACACATCTCATAGAGGGCTTCGTCATCCAGGAAGGGGCAGAGCCGTTCCCCGTAAGTACCTGGGATTTGTAGTTTCTGATGTCCCGTTCCTGCAGAGGACTTAACGCCTGCAAATTATTAGATCTCACAAGCCCACACTGATGCAACAGTCCCGCCCATAAATCCTCCTCCATGATATGAATGGGCTGGACAGAATAATAGAAACACCCATCTGTGATGCCATACAGCTGCACCCCAAACTACAATTTTTTTTTTTTTTTCATTTTCCAAACCAGAGGTCTTAAACTGTCACACATGCTCAGAATGAACTGAAAATGGGCCACATGCTTACAATTACCACAATGTTGTTTAGCCAGTAGTGAAATCGTATACGTTCTACTAAAGCTGTTGGAGTATCTCACTTCAGTTTGTCTTGAAGTTTCTCTATAAATGTCCATCATCTCTAAAATGGTTCCTTGGGCACAGATGGGGAAAAGGCTCCACAAACTATGTGTGCTGGTTATGTTGCTGCTCTGTTGGTCATGGAGCACTTTTTTTTTTTTCTTCTGCTGATTGACAGGTGTGTGGTCCAGTAAAGGACTCGGCTGGTGAGGATTTAACTAATGACAGTCCAGACACCAACCAGTCGGAGACTGTTACAACCGCAACAGGTAACAGCCACACTGCTATCAAAGTGCAACCGCCGTTCAGGCGTGTTTGAGGCTTGAACATTGCTGTTTGTGCTTCAGTTGTTACCTTCCTGCACAAAGAATTCTCACCTGTAGGACAATAAAGATCAGATCTGAACTAAATTAAGTTATTTTTTCACAAGGACGTGTTAAGTGCAAAGGCATAAACTGTCAACACTAAACAGTGTTAAAGCGTAATCCTTTTATTTTTAAAAATTTTTTTTTTAAATAGTTCAGCTAAATGACCCTTTTCCTTGACCCTGTGTTTGTCTGAGTCGGGCCGCAGGAACTCTCGTAAAAGGTTTTAATTACAACCGTCAAGCTGTGAATTTGTCACTCCTGTGAGGGAGCAACACAGCACACTGAAATATCATTAGTCTGCGCTCAGTGGTGCAGAATTAAGGCCTGTCTGTGAGTGCGTTTAGCGTTTACTCCGTTTATCCTGCCTAACACACTTATTTCTGGTCAAACTGTAATGTCCGTCTGCTCTGTTCTCTTTCTGAACCTTCCCCTCAGTGCTGAAGTGTGAGTACTGTAAAAACTTTGCTCCTGCCAGCCAGTTCAGAGGCACCAAAAGATTCTGCTCCATGTCTTGTGCCAAGAGGTACTACAACATGCATGAGATATATTTACAGTGGAAGCCATCTGAGAAATCACTGCACTGCTGCTGCTGCCTATTCTCTCATTTTGTGAAGCGAGACACCTGTGACACGAAAGCCTTCACAACGCCGGTTAAAGCACATCTTTTGTATATGAAAGAGAAAATAATCCAGAGAGACCAGATTGAATATTAATATAAACAGTAAAACTGTCACTTCAATTCCACAATTTTTAAATTCAACGCAGTTTCATTTTGTATACGTTTGAAATTAGAATCATTGTGGTTCCAACGTTGTTTAAAAACTTTCTCTTCACTCCCTTGCATTTAATTCTCTATAGTATAATTTCTTTTACATCACTGATATTTATTGATTGGACAAATGGAAAAAATCTACTTTTAAATATTGGAATCACTCTTACTAACTCATAAGCGTGAATTATTTTGTGAAGTCGCCTCGTGTCATTGAGCTCTCGAACAAATTCCCAAAATATGACCTCAATGTGAACAATGTTGGAAGTGATGTGTGAACGTTTTTATTTATTTCCATTTCTGCATAAATGTGATCAGGAACCTAATAAAAGTAACAAATTACACTTATTGTGGAAAATTTGGGTGCATCTGTAGCTCAGTTGGTAGAGCAGTCGTCCACGATTCGGTGCAGTGGTTTCACTCTCGGTCCTTCTGGCTACAAGTCGAAGTGTCCTTGAGCAAGACACTGAACTCTCCCAAGTTGTCCCTAGTATCTGCTGCTTGGTTGTAATGCGCTTTGGGTAAAAGCATCTGCTAAATTACTAAATGTAACTGTAAATAAACTCTACGATTATCAATTAGTTTGAAGGAGAAATTAGACTCGGTTAGTTGGTCCTGCTTTATTTAAAAGAGAGAAATCTGTGTCTTCACTATCAAATTCTGACAGCACAGGTTTGTAGAGGATTGGTGAACCAACGTAGATCACACAAAGAGCAAAGTGTGACAGTCTAGAAGAAACCAAGAAAAACTAAGGGTAACATTTAGGAAACTAAACTCTCTTCTAGTGGCTAATGTCACTCTTCAAGTTCAGCACTAACCTACTCAGCTGAACTCCAGGGAGAATTCCACTACTCTCCAAGAAACATTGCTTGGGTTCTGAGTTGTAAATGCAAATCTATCTGAACCGTAGCTCAGGAGAAAGTGGATCATGCCGCGGGACAACAACCGCAAACAGATGAGCTTTTTTTGCAAAGTATGGAGGCAGTAGAAGAGCTTCAATGTCCCGTCCTGTCCTTAATTCTACAGAAATGAAACGGAAGGACCTGAAGCAGACAGTTCATGCAGTAAACCAAAATCTCTGAATTAAAGCTGTTCTGTCATAGGAATTGGATTCAGTTCTCTCCAAGTCGAAGTGCAGGACGGATGGAAATAAAAGACTGCTAAAAACAGGGCATCACATACTTTTGCCACATACAAATAATTTTCCACAATAATTGAGTGCATAAAAGTCACCACCTTGTCTGATCACATTTCAGGTCATATTCATGGACAAATTGAAATAATTCCAAAGGGTTCATAAACGTTCAAACGTCGCAGCACCACTGTGTGTAACTTCTCAGGTGGCTCAAGCTGGAGTTAACACAGCATGTCTGTTTCATTTTTATATTTGAATCGTGTGATGGTACCACTTTTTCTACTTTTCTTTAAAAAAAAAAAAGGCATGTCGACTTCTGTTTGTTGTCATGTTGAAGAAAGTCTGAATAGTTTGGATTTACTTTAAAATGTACATCGTATTTATCATGTTTCACTGTATAAACAATGCTTTGTCTGCATTGTTTGAAGCTATATGCTGCCAGCATATGATTATACATTTAATGCTTCTGCTTTGCCTTTGTCCCTTTGCCCACTACTTGAGTATTGATGATATACTGCGTGTGGTGCAAAGAGATAACAACTGTATGTGTTGCTCATCTTGGCTTCAGTACCGTATATGTCACTCTTTGTCTACGATACAGTATGTATTGGTTCCCCAGGTACAACGTCAGCTTCAGGCAGCACTTCTGCACGCGACAGGTTCCAAGTCAAGGTCAGGATCGCACTGCGGATCAAGGTCACCTCTCCAACTCGGACGAGGAGGGAGGCGTCGCCAGGCGGAGAGTTCCCCGCAGGACCAGCTCCGAAATAGCCAGTGCCAAGATTGCAGGGAGACCCATACCTGTCAAGGTTATTTACTTTTTTTTTTTTCTTTGTTCCTGTAACCAATTACACTGTGTATTTAAAATCGTGTTACACAAAGTTTAACACAGAGAGTTGGTAGTTTGCTCTCAGGTTACAAATTTTATAAAATTTAGAAAACTGTCAGAATTATGATTAAATTCCAGTAGGTCACTTGTCACTGCACAACAGAGAGAAATTTAAGGTGGACAAAATTGGCCAACCTATGTTCATTTTGGAACTTAAGAGCAGGTTCGTATTTTTCGTTGCTACACATGAATTGGAATAAGCTCATGAGTTCTATAAAGGGCGGGTTCACATTTTTTTTAAAGTTTGTCTTGAAACAACATTTATAGAGAAGCTTGTTCACAAATCCAGCAAAGAGTCCAAAGTAGTGTAGAACAGAATTTAATACAAAAGCCAAAGAGAAATGACTCGGATACTTTATTTAGAGGTGGAAGTTTCCATAAATACATTTCTGTCATTGACATGAAGCCTGCTGCCCTCTGGTGGCTGTGAGGAGGAACTGTAGGATTGTTCATTTGTCTCTGCTGTGGCCCAACTGTTCTGGCATCTGTGTTTTGGTTAAATACCATAAGTTGTCATTTAGTGCACTTTTGTCTTTATTCATGCACGTGCTCACCAACAGCCTGGGATCCAGGCTAAGCACGGGCTTCCACTGACGGAGGCTTATTCTTTTAAACCTTTGCTCACAGCTTCCTCTGCCTCTCCTCCCCACAGTGCCATTCAGAGTCGAGCCATTCAGACGAGGAGTCCAGCGGAGAAGAGGATGAGGACGACCCCATGTCCCTCTCGCCCGCCTCCTCGGCGTCGTGCCACCAGCCACCACCTCCACTCCCGTTGGAGGGTTCTGCACCCAGCTGCCTTCCTCCCAGCCCCTCCCAGTGGAGTGTGGAGGATGTGTCACAGTTTATTTCCTCACTGCAAGGTTAGACAAACTTTAGTGCAGAGGTGGAAAAATACTGGCTCCGTCTGTTCGGATTTCGTGTAGGATGTCATTACAAACAAATTATTATTAATGAATTGTTAATGTTTTGATGAGTCTTTAGCGAGATTACTTAATATTTAGTTATAGTTATGTGAATATTTCTGCAGAAATGCTAAAATTCACTGGTTTTAGCATCTGAAATATACAGACTTCCTTTCTTTTTGTCTTCTGTGATAGGAAAGAGACTAACTTAACCAGCGAGAAATCGGTAATGTGAATAAGCTAAATTTGTCTTGCAGGGTGTGAGGACCTTGCAACCCAGTTCCTGTCGCAGGAGATTGATGGACAGGCCCTTCTGCTGCTGAAGGAGGAGCATCTCATGTCCACCATGAACATCAAACTGGGTCCTGCGCTCAAGATCTGCGCCCACATTAACAACCTGAGAGACTGATGTCCACGTGTTTAAAGTCAAGCCCTGGGCATTTCCCACAAAGCCCTGTTCTCCTCACAGCTCAGACGTGGGACTGAGAAGTCCTACAGGTTGAATGTCTGAGGTACTCTCCATTTTTAAAAAGCAAAGCCAAGGCTCTGAAGCTCAAACCGGGGCTTCAGCACCTCAACCTGTTGTTGCCGTGTCCACTCTTGTGTGTGTCCACCACATTTTCAGTGGTAACATTTGCATAGGGGTACAGTTCATGTCTTGTGTGTGAGCTGCAAAAACACTGCAGATTACCATTTGTACTGGGGCATATAGATGTACTGTACGTCTCCAAAGTCAGTCAGTCAGAAGTTCTTTTTACCAAGTGGCTTCATTTTTTCATTTATTATGCACAAATTCAAACTTGTGTCTTTCTTGAAACATTATAAACAAATGTCTTGAATGTCTTATCAATGCAGAGCTCAGTTGTATTGTGTAATGAGCAATTTTACAGCACTTGCATAGGATTCCCGCTTTTTAGGTGATGTACTATTTGTTCTTTTCAGTGACTTTGACCTGGGTCTTGCCAATCCTATGACTGTTTTTGTTTCAGCAAAGTCCACCTAACAACCTAAAGGAAAGAAGTAACTTGACAGTAATTTGAACTGTTGTTTCAGTCATTGTATCATATTGTAGAGGAAAAGTCTTAAAGACACACTCTTGATCTTAGCTTCTAGTTAAATTCTGCCGGATTGTTCTTTTTTTTTTTTTTTAAATTTAATGAGATTTCATGTTTCTCATCTAGATTGGCACTTATTGTTTTGTCTGAATTTCAGGCTCTTCACCTTATGGCTCAGACCAGAGTCAATAGAGAAGAGAAACATGCAGGATATAAAAAAACTCTAGTCACAATTTTTAAAAAAATACCGCTGATTTTATTTTTGAAGTACTTTGTGAGGGAAGCGTCGAGATGAGTAATCTCTTTAATATTATATGTGTAACATAATATAGAACTTTTAATGTTATAATGCGTTTGCATGAAGAGGCATCAGCATCTGTGAATTTTGTAATAGGCCTGTTCTGTAACTTACAGGGTAGAGTGTTGGTACAGGGTAGTGGCTGCAGAAATGCTCGACCAGAAACCAAATGAAAGTCCAATTCCTCAAGGTTCACAGAGCAAGCATAAACTGCAAAACCACTGATGTTACATGTGATTTTCTTACATCCTTTAGGTTTGTTTTTCACATACGGAGCAAAAACTGGTGCAAAATGTTGTTTTTTTTTTCCAAAAACACATTTAGCGTTTTCCATCCAGCTTATTCAGCCTTTTTAAGTTTTTACCAGAGGACTTAATTTTGAATCCGTTTCTTATCTTTCCAGTGATTTTAAACGTTTTACCTTTGCTACACCCAGCTGCTCTTGAGCTGAATGAGCGTATGAGTGAAGGGTAATGTCACGGGCTTGATTTTTAAAACGAGTTGGCAGGTAATGTCATGTGTCTTTCAGCTGCTTTCATGTCCATTCAGAAGAATGGGCTGGTAGCCACATGGACCTATATTGATGACAGATAATATCTAAATGAATGAATGTGTGAATGAGAAAAAAAACCTTAAACTATACTGTAATAAGTGTACAATTTGCCTTTTATATTTAAATGCACATTTGTTTGCTGCCTTGTTTAAGCTTTTTACTGTAGGAGTTTTCTCATGTTATCTCTATGTGAACCTTGTGGCCTTTCTCACTAGTCTCTACAATAGGTTTAGATGAGGATTGTCTGTTTTTTAACTGCTTTTCATATCATTCCTTGTTTTATATTAGTGCTTACTTTTTTACAATTGTTATTTCAAGCAATGACATTCGCTGCCTTTCCAAAAAAGCTTGACTGAATAGTAGCTACCTTGATCAAGGGAACTTGCTGTCTTCCTCATAGCTTTGTCACAGATTGTGTAACTACCAGCAGTATTTACCTGTATAGCTAGCTATCTTTGGCTTTGGTGTTAGTGACCGTGGCTATTACAGTATTTTTACTTTTCAAAAGGATGGTAGTCTTTGTTAGCTGTTAGTTTATATCTATAGTCGCCCCAGGATTTTGGAGTCTTACAATCAGCAGGTGCTGCAGCAAATTGTGAAGGAAAAAAAAAAAAAAAAAAGAGCTGTCAAACTGCATTCCAAATGATGTGAGCCAATATTTTTTACCAAAATCACTGCAATTCTGCAGATGTTTTCTGTTACCAAGCAGGCTGTTGTTCACTTTGCTCATGTAATTATTGTTCTCCCCCCCAAAAATAGCACTTTCCTCACAGACGATTCTGCTTTCTTTTATTTAAATGAAGTAGCTACTTCAGAATCAAAATGTGTTTGCTTGCAATAATCAGAAACTGCAAAATCTTGGAGGGACTGAGTTTGATGAGGAGTGGTTACCGATATTATCATGCAAATAAAACAAACAAGGAACTGTTTCTGTAAAATTGTGATGCCTGTGTTTTTCCTTTTTAAATAGCAAAACTAACATGCAATGACATGTACATGACAGACTTGCAGGGTCTCGCTGTACACCCTAAAATTTGCAAAATGGGGGAAAAGGAACTACAGTAAAAGAGAGTGAGGTAAAAGGAAACTTGAATCGAGTTATTGCCCTCGAGCACTTTTAGGAATGAGAGATACTTGCTGTTAACTACCGATATGCACCTACACACAATGGCCCCCTTCATAAAAATCAAATAAACGAAGCACATAAAACGAGTGATACACTGGCAGCAAAAACAGCGATAACATTAGACTAGTTAGGAAAATTGAGACTATTGTCAAAACTGAACATTAAACTTGGCATTAAAAAAAAAGGGCACAGAAAATAATACAAAAATAATAGATTAATTTATTGCATTGTTTCAACAATTTTTAGAAAATCGCTAGCTGCTTATATACACTTTAACAAACTGTATTTAATACATAATAAGTATACTATCCATCAGCTGTAATATCTCTCTGCATGAACATGCTGAATTCATATGCAGTAAACACAATCAACGAACAATCTTGAGGTGGGCATCTTCCCACAAATATAATCTTTGAACATTTAAAGTGAGTGTGCTTTCAATATTTTCTTTTCCAAGAGCACCAACAGTTCTATATACTAAGATGAATCTTATGATGAATTTGTTAAATAAAGCTTTTAATTCTTCATTTTTGCTCAGTCCTTCCAACTCCTTCATATATAGAAAACTTTAATGCCGATGCAGGGCTGAGTGATGGTACTCTCAGCCAATCAGAGCACAGCATAGTTGTATGCCTCTCCATAACCCGCCTCTCTCAGGTATCGCTCGATGTCTATTGGTTCGTGCACTCTGAGCGCTGTCCTTCCATTGGCTGATTTCTCTCCCGCCTGAAGTTTTGAAATGAGCTCGCCTACGGAGGGACGATGTTGTGGGTTCCAGTGACAGCAGGACTTGATGATGGTGTACCTGCAGAGACGGGTAGATCAGCGTGAAATTTAAACCCAGGGAAATGTGTTTTCTCTCTGTCGGTACCTCATTTAGGGAAATAGTTTTCAGGTTATGTTATAGTTATGTATTATCCTTCATTTGCATGGGTCAGTTGCAGCTGAAAAGCCAGCTGAGCTAGCATTAGCTTCGGACGCTAGCTTTAGCAAAAGTTAGCGTTAACCTTTTTACGAAAACGAACATGTCGGCAGTTCAGCGCCAGCTTGTGTCGCTCCTGTACTGTTTGAAAAGCCCACAGGGCCAAGTAATAGTTTAATTGTTATTTTGAATGACCCAAACATCTTATTTTTTTCGTAAGGCCACGGCAAAAAAAAAAGTATGTTTAACCTATTTAGTTTTACCGGCGGCGCCGCCATGTTTATTTTGACTCCGTGACAATACAGTTAAACCTTATTAACAAGTCTGATTGGCGTGTTTAATTTGGCACGTGTCATAACAGTAAAGCATTTTTATCCTGCACCCTGGGTTGTCAACCATCACCATTTTATTAACTTTTAGAAGAACAAAACAGCAAACACATTTAGACTTGCAAAATCTGACAAAGATAAACCTGCATTTCTTATTTGGGGGGAATTGATACTATTTCAAAGTAAACAAATGGGGGCAAGTGTATTGCTTTATTTAAATTCAGACAACCTGGTCTCTACTAGACTTACGAGAAAGGTGTGAAGACTGTATTAACAGTTGTTAATACCGATAAACCTATATTGTATCTGCGAAAATCTTGAAACTAAGGTGAACCAAATCGAAAAAAGGTGAGCGTATAGTAAACTCATAGAACTCCAGTTAATTAATGCATACACTACTCTAGACTTCTCAAGAATTACTTCATCAATAATATTTTTATGGTCATTGTTAATTTGCCAACTGTTAATAATCCTGAAACTTCTCAGTGCTCATGCATAATTAATAACATGCTAATATAAATTTGTGACCTATACAACATTTCTTGATTCCTGCTTTTGTCTTACAGTGAGTTGGAGCACTTGGCTGGCCGTTTGAGATGCTTTCCCCTTTGGAGATGCTGCAGAAGTTCAGTAGCCATGACCTGAGCAAATGGCGGATCACCTGTATACACGGTAATATTATATATATAAAACACTTTTCTTCGAAATATGCACCAACATTTTTCTGAAATGAGAGTCTGGTTGTATTCATTAAATAAACATCTTACTCTATCCCGGAGGTATTTAGAATTTAAAAAAATATTCACCTAATGTGACCATCTCATAGAGAAGGATACCAAAGGACCATCTGTGAGAGAGGAGTTAGAAAACAGCATTATGCCAATAGATGGAACAGTTTAGTCTAATATTAAATAAATGTCAGATTTAAATAAATCTATTAATTAAAGAGATTAGATAAATGTCAGACTAATGTATATAGAAATGTATTTTTACTGTTGGAATTAACATTACTCATTTCCAAACAACAATTTGCTAATAACATTTTTTCAACAGGAATGCAATGGCAGATTAAGCCACTTCAAGCAAGATTTACTGCTCAAGATCTTTAGAACATGCTTATTGCTGAATGTGTTTACATTCACTTTTTGATCACACAATAATCTGCATAATATCTTTAGAAACATTCACTGAATTTGATCAATTATTAAAAATTAGGATGAACTAGAATAAAAATCAAGCTGCACCAACCACCAACTTTGTTCACTGCCATTTTTCAGGTGACTTTACTGCCTTTTTTAAAGTATTATTCTTAAAGGAGGCCCGGGCCACTCACACATCACTGCTCTGACTGAGATTTCTTCTGGCTACCACTTCAGGTGCCTGCCACTTTCTCATCTCCATGTCCTCCACTTCCCCTGGTGAACCAGCTTGTCTTCTCCTGCGGTAGGCTGAGCCCAATCCCCACAGCTTTGCTGTCAGATCTTCACCAACCAGAATGCTGCGGGCTCCCACATTGCCGTGGATGCAGCTCTGACTGTGCAGGTACTCCTGAAGGATGTGTAGATAAAGACAGAATAGTAGTAAGAGTGCTGCTTGACTTTTAAGACCTGGCTGTGGATGAGTAGAATAATTTTGCTCTGCATAAATACAACACAATTCTTTTAGCAGTATAATGGGTCATAGTTTAATCATAAGAAGATGTATTGTATATGGTTTGGCCAGATGGAATAATAACATAACCTTCACTTTAATCTGAGAGAAGGTGCTGATGTTTTGATGATTAAAGCGCAACTTCAACAGTTTCCAACTTGCTTTCTATGGCTTTAGTTTAGGGTATAAATGTACATTATTGTTTTTAAAATTTTACTTAGATTACCCCATATTAAAATATTTCTCCACTTCTAGCTTCATCATTAGGAGTTCAGATGATGTCATCTGGGGGAGCTCTGGAAAAGCAAGTTGACTATGATTACAAACTCCATAGTGTGAGCAACAAGATGACTTAATCAAAATTGAAGGTTCCTTCAAGTGATGTCACCTGGAGGCATTTTTCAGCTCGAAGTAGCGAGATATTTTGATATAGGGAAGTCAAAGGAAAGTTAAACGGCATTTATGTACATGTACGAGCCACACTACAACCAAAAGAGGCAAATTCAAAATCAGTGAAGGCTTCCTTTAGTGAATAGATGGATTAAGAAACAAAGAGGAAGGCAAAGGGACTCGGTCCCAAATAATTCCTGAAAATGAAGTGCACAAGTGCCAATACAGGCAGCAGTTTAACCAACCAGGGCAGAGGCCACTTGTCCTGCCATAGTGAAGATCCTCTTTTCGGTCATTTCACACGTAGGCTCCAAACTGGAGTTGTCCTTCAGGAAGGGGGAGAGAAACAAAAACAACTTGTGAGTCAGATTGCATCAACTGTCTTTTATGTTGGATGACATAGGCCACACAGCCCTGTCCCCAGACCATGTGTGGTTGGCTTATTTCCCTGTTTGTCAGAAATGGGTAAGTATAATGTACTGGTTACTATGATGTAGATATTAGTGTTTCCGGTAATATGAAACATTGTCCTGCACTGCCCCCCAAAGGCAAAAGGCAGTTATTACTTCAACTACACACATTTCCTTTTTACTCTCAGCAGTCAAATATGTTGAACAGGAGGATGTAATGTTCTGGTTTTGGTTAGCATGAAATTCAAAATATGCAGATGTTTCTCTACATCACATCTAACCTACCTGGTGGGATTATGTTCTTTCATAATTGAATTATTCTACTTTGTATCTTCTTTGCTTGTTAGATGAGGCATAAGATGATTCATTTGCAAATGGAATTAACAGGTCTTAAGTATGGATTCTAAAATAAACAGTAAATAAAGTAAACATATCAAGAATTAAAATCTGAATAAACTTTTTTTTGTCTTGATTAGTAATAGATTACTGTACCTTTCTACATTTCCACAGGAATCCCAACAGGTCTCTGTGCTGGAGCTCTTCAACAATCATCATTAGGGGTGACTGCACTGAAACCACACCCAGGAGTGCGGGTAGGTAGGGGTGCGGCCCCAGTCCAGACACAAAAGCAGCAAAATCCAAAAAGTGCTGCTGCTCACTGGGGCTTGCTGTTTCTGAGGAACAGGGTAGAAAAACAGAATGATGTGTTTTTAGTGTTATTCATCCCGGAACATTTCACAAGAGCAATAGCATAGTCTGTTTTTGCTTCCTATGTTACTTTGTAATTATTTTATAAGACTTCAGTGTCAGCAATTACGTACAATTTTGAATGGGGAAGGTTACTGACAAACTTCCATTTGATGGCTTTGAGTGTGGAAGCTCTGTGAAAACTACACAACTCTAGAGTCTGTAAATCCGACGAACAAAGCATTTCTCTCCAGTAAGCAGTTGGACGTATCTTTTTGACATTTGAATGGACACATCTCAGTTTACCTCTCAGCACTCTCACGATGACACCTCTGTTGTTCATGCGTGCCCTGGACAGGCTGAATATCTCATTAGGTTTGCTGTGGAGGGGCAGTGGCAGTGCAATGACCTGGCTGAAGCCTCCGTGTTGCCTCTCTGTGGACATCTGCTGTACTGTGGCCTGAGGTGCTCTGACATTCTGCTGAACTTGTTGAACTGACATTGGCAGCTCTTCATGTTCCAGTGGATTTAGACCAGGGGGTGCTATTAAGAGAGCGGTCAAATTTAAAAAAACGACACAAAGTGAGGTGAAAACAGACGCGTGGAGTTGTATGTACTTTCTTACCGTCAATGCCCTGTAGGGTGTGTCGTTGGCTGTATCTCTGCGTGTGTTTGTGGGACGAGCTTTTGTAGCGCTTAGGGGCTGTCTTCCGTTTTTGCTTCCGCTCAGGGCAGTACCTCAAGAGACACAAAGCCACTAAGGTGAACAGGGTGCCCAGGAGGAGCAGCGCAGGGACAATAATTATCTCCAGCTCATGCTGCTTTATTACTGAGGGAGAAAGAGAAGTTCATGTATAAATGTGGGGTCTAAAAACGAATAGACTTAGCATCAGGTTGAACACGCACAAAGTGACAAGCTGGTCTGATTAGGATTAGGAAGGTTGTTGCCTACAGCATTTTCTTTTTTTTTTTAATTTTAGTTTGGATAATAGACGTATGCTCTTTCAGCCACCAAACCTGCTGGGAATTGTATGGATGCATTTGTGTCTCAGATATTTAAAGACAGATGGAGCAGGTTTGGTTTGCTAAAGGCACTTATAGGGTATGAGTATGTCGACTATTATAAAAGTTGCAACTCTGAAGTGTTGTCTTTTACGTGACATTATCCTCCATTCACACTTCATATATGTTCATATAACTACATGACGCTGTTATTTGACATAGCACGTCAGTTATTCAGTACAACTGTCAATAACCTCAGACGTGCGAGTGATGTCATAATCCTTTTTCATCCAAAATTAGTGCAGGCAATTATCCCTGTATTATGTGTTGTATTTATTTGAACAAATTATTTTTTAATCTAGTCTTTGTTTCCTCCTCCTTTTTTAACAGTATCATAATGAGGCTGCAGGTGGCCAGTATTCAATATAATGACTTCATCGTTAGTCATTGTTGTTGCACTGCTCACTACTCCCACTGTCTTACTTGACTGGTAATGATACAACTTTTGTCCTGCTATTGTTGCTGCATTGTCAACATAACACAGTTGAGCTGTAATTAGACAGTAAGACTGGCAGGGGCGTATTAGAATGAGTCATGCACTGACATCAAGTGAATAATAGATTCAGACAGCCATGCTTCTTTGATTACATGCATTTCCCTGCTGAGGTGTTTTATTTTTATTTTTTTCAAATCTTTTTATTTTATTTTTTGTTAGATGCATCTGAGAATTTTTTGCCAACCAAAGAAACTAGATTGTAAAACCACTGAACTGTGTAAATAATCGTGTTCTGCTTGTGGCACATTCTTTGGTGTGGCGACACACAATACCATTTCTTGTCTTTCTGATTATAGGCTTCACTTGAGCTTGAACTTTAAGCACTATACATGTCCATCATTTTACACCGTTGAGACTTGATTTCATATTTCCAATGTTTTCTTTTTGTATTTGATCAAAATGTTAGCTTGTAGCTAATATTAGCTACATAGATTTTCCAAAAACACAGTAGTGAATAGAATACAGAGAAATATAAAAATATTATGTTATGTTACAGAATATGTGACTTAAACTTAAACATTACTGGTATTGTTTTCTGATAGCGTTATCTAGATGTAATAACTAACTGAGCAATCACAAAGGATCTGTGAGTCAGTAGTTATTATTGTGAAATCACACATCACTCTGACCTCCAGTATTGCCTAAGACATTTGAGGTTGGAGGTTGCAACATTGCTGTACTCTAAAGCTGACAGTGTCACAATAAGCAAAACAAATGCTCTCAGATTTCGAGAGTTCATAAAAAAATCTCCGTCATAACCTTAATGGCTTTGAAACAGACAATTGTGATTGATCTCAGTTGGCACATTCGCATTTAGGCAGTTAACTGCAGATTTATGGCCTAAACGAATTATAATTCAGATGCGAATTGATTTTTTTGTGTTTTAGTGTGTGTCTATGCGGGAAAGGCTATAATAATTAAATATGACCAGGTTTGAATTTTGCAAAAAAAAACCAAAAAACCAGAAGATATTTGCAAAGCACAGGAGTGAGAAGATGAGAGAAGTCCAGGGAAAGGGGGGGGTGAGTGACATCAGAGGAGATGGGCTGAAGAAATGAGACGGACAACTAGAAGAGCGGCAGTTGTGTGCTTACTACACAGGGTGTCGGTGGGTGCACATAGATTATCAGCCGTGGAGTTGGATGTCATGCTGCAGAGGAAGAGAAAAACACAGATCAACATTACTGTCGGCAGCCACTCTAAATCCCAGAAGCTTAGAGAGTCATGTGGCTTCTGCTTTCTTAATAACTGCATCGTAGCTAGTTCAGATTTTAACTGGGTTTAATGACTTATCATTGATGGCCACCAAAGCACCCACCCAGGGAGACCCAGACCAATACTGATCAACTTTTAGAAAATAAGGCAAATGTTGACTTTGGCTCTTTCCTATTTGTAGACTTGGGTAGCAAATATAAACTGTGACCTTTTTATCTGGACAAATATAAGGAGGAGTGTTCAATGACTTGCTTTCTGCGTGCGAAGGTTCCTGCTATCATTTTACAAATAATACAGGAGCCAAGATCATTATTACCATTGCTCTGCAGTTACCTATAATCAGGTGTTATATTCCACATTCTGGAAATGTAATTCATTTCAGAGGTCTTACATACATAATAGTGTAAATATCATCAGTCGTCATCCCAGCAAAATTGACCCCTTTGTCTAAAGAGGAGCTGATTGAATTTGTTGTTCGATTTGAGGAATATTGCTTGTCTGTAAAATTATGTGACTGTGACTTCAGGAAGAGACTACTGTCCTCATCTTCATCAGCTCCATCGATAAATATATTTTCTTTTACCGCTAAATGGTAATTATTGACTTGCAATCCGGTAGTGTCACCATGGATTCGTTCAGTTGTGCGATACGCAGTTAGTTTCTGTTGTTGGTGATGTGCGGAGGCTTTGTGAGCTGACACAATAAAGTGTATATTTCAGCCGCACTATCCACGTGTAAGCATTTGTAAAAGGGTAATTTGATAAAGAAATGACAATGTCAAAGGACAGTAACTAACTATGAAGCAAACTTTAGTGATAGAACAAAACAGGGAAGTTATATACATAACAATGTAACTGATGGAGAACATAAGGATAAGAGGAACTTAAATTGGACTGAATAGGCAGCTTTCTGTGGCAATATCTTCTGAGCCATATTTCTAATGTGTATATGAACACATGTTTTCACAACTAGTAGATCACACATTCGAATCAGGACTTTCAAACGATAGATACCCATGATACTGAGGGACAACTTGCAGACCGCCACAGAAACCACTTTGTATAGGCACGTATACTGTTGTACTTCTGTCCATTGCATTTGTTTAACAAATGTTGACGAGTGATACTTCTGCCAGCCTGCTAAAATCAAAATACTGCTTTTGAGGATCATCTGCTAACAATTGTATTAGGCTAAAATAACTCATGCTACAGGATAAACCCGTTTTCTGAGTACTTAAATTGCGGATATTAAGAAAAAGACATTGGGAAACCTTAAAAATCAACCAGTGCCGTGCACGTAAATAATAACGTGGACAAATATCAAGGTGTTCTGTAACATTAAGTAAGAAGCTAAAAAGTCGGTTAAGAACATAGAAACCTAAAAAACATATTTTTTAGGTTTCTTTACAAACTCATTTATAGATTATTTATGTTGTACTTCACTTCACTTTACTTCACTTTGAACCATTTGAGAAAAATAGGATGTTAATTTTGACACTTTTTTTTTGTTATCACACAAACATTGAAATACTTTAAAAGCTTTTTGGTGTTGAGACTGTCCCAATATTTTAGAACTTGTTCTCATGCCTACCTTGTCTGTTTTGGTCACCTGAACTGTTTCGCCAAATGCAGTTAAATGCATGCAGATGGTTGAGGAAGTGAAGACCTTTCACACATGTAGAGTACAGGTACAAAGTGTGTATGTGACTTCAGGGTTCATGCTGTAAAATGCAGTTTCATCCTCTTAGTTTGTCACATACACATAACTCTGTCCTCTGACCTTTAAATGGAATGGATGCCAATGAACCGGTTTGTCTACATTGTTTTCTCACATTCACAGATACCAGTAACTCTCCTGCATTAACACACACCTTCATGCACAACAAAAGACAGGTGTCATAGCACATTTGCCCACTATAAGAAAGCACCACAAGTATGCTATTAATCCCCCCAGTGTAAATAAACACGCTGCAATGCAAAACTTCAGGTTTCCTCCAACATTTTAGTTGGAACATAAAAATCACAGCCCGTATTTGCGATTTGGAAGCTGTTAGTGAGACATTCGAAATATTTAATTGTCCTCCAACTTACCTGGCTGACTGTCTGCGACTGCTCAGCTGTTAAACGTTGTGTGTTTCTTTATCCAAAACATACAGATCGTTGTCTCTGTGAGACATTATTGAAAGAGTCCTTCATGTCTACATTCTCAGCTTTAAGGTTTTTCTCTAGTATATTAGCAATGTCCACAGGCGGGAGGTTCTTTGTTAGATGCGGATGGTGTTTTGTTTGTACTAAGCTGGTGACAGCCAAGTACAGTGTGTTTTCTTTCCTCGTGCCTCTCGCACTCTCTCACGTTGGCCACACCCACACCTCTAACACTTTTTCTTTTCTTTGTCACCCTTATCGGCTGCACACAGCTTGCAGTCAAATAGTTTTTACTGACAAACATGATGTATCCTTCTGTCACTGATGATGTCTGTGGGCTATCATTTACCGAGGGCACTATCAAAACCTAAGAACTATTTATTTTTAGTAGTAGTACACAGCTGAGCTTAATCATTTCAACAGCTTTTTTTCTTGCTTATTAGTTCAACTTACAAAATGATTTTTGTAATTACAGCAGATTCTAAATACACCCATCAGGTCAGCACACAAGGGTCAGAGTGGAAACCCTGACCCTTGTGCTTCAACACAGCCAGCTGTGAAGCACTGTGCGTTCTGAGACCTTCCACTGCAGACCTGTGTTTGCCACAACATAAACCACCAGCCAGTGATCATGTTTTGCTATTTAGTAACAAAATGTAATCAATTACTCGGGTATTTGGATTACAAAGACTTTCTGGGGGACTGAAATGTGGCTAGCACTGTGATTACAAAGACATAGGTTCATATTGTATCAAAACGAAAGCACTTATTGATTACAGTATTAGACAGAGACAAAATTTTCATCATATTGTCATCACCACATTGTATTTTGGACATAAAAAGGTGGGATAAAATGTAGACTGTCAAATTAAGGGTCTGCTCAAACCATTGGTTGAACTGTGTAGAAACTACTGCCACCTCTTATCATGGACCCCCAGTTCTGTTGGCTCATAAATACTTGGACTGTTGACCGTCTTTTCGTCTTGAGTGTATTTATAAGTAAATGTGTTTAGTGTTGTTGGACTCAAACACTAAAAACAAGGAACATAAAACGGCTGGATTTTACTTTGTCTAAATATATACAAGTCTGACTTTATCAGGATTTAGAGGGTTATTGTGTGATTATGCTTCAGATATAAAAAAAAAAAAACTAGATGTATTGAAACTGTTTTTTTTTTTTTTTTTGTGCATATCACTTTTCTTCCAGCTGTAGGGTGTGACTTGTGTTACTTGTGTGGCAGCACCAGTGTTCATTAGTTGCTGAGTTTGCTGGGAATTGTTGGCCACCTCTAAGCTCCTTACTTACTTTGTCTACTGACACACCCCACAGACACTGTGCATTGCACTGTGGTGAAGTTTCACCATAGTCACCATTTTCATCCTTATCTTTCTATCACTAAAGTCTTTTTGTAAGTAAAGTAGATGCCTGCAGTCAATTCTTGCAGCTTTTGTGAGAAGTGCAGAAACCTAAGTTTTGCAGCAACCAGTGAAACTGGTTTCAAGCTGTAGCTAAATCACAGTTGGCTCTCTGAGTGTACTGTTGTTAACGCTCGTGTTTGGCCTAACAGAATAAATGCATGTCAAATCTAAATGGAATAATTTTGTGTTTTTGTTTGGTTCACTGCTACAGTTGGTCTTTTTTGAGATAAACTGCTTGTTTGCATTTTTTTTGCTGTGGTTGTTATTGTTATTGTTATTGTGGTTGAATATCTTTGTGCTTTTTAGAAGTTTGGTTTTTTTTTTGGCCATGTTACTTGTTTTTTTTGTTTTTTTTTGGTATTGTTTTAGAGATGTGTCCCTGTCTGTTGCATCTGTCACTACACTCTACTGGGCAGTTTTGCGAAAAACAAGGAGTCCTAATCACTCGAGTCATGGAAAACACTCTGTACTAACAGTTATGAAGCCCTCGCATGTCCTCAAATCCCATGCAAATGTTCACTGATCAGCCAGTAGGAGTTGCTAGCGCAGCAACAAAGAAATGACATCTGAAAGGTCCCCCACACGTGCACACTGCAGTTGTGTTTGATGGACCTGTTGCATGGCCAAGAAGTGGTGCTACTAGTGACCCAGGTCTTTGTATTGGTTGGAAGCTGTTTCACTACCAGGGGGTTTCCTGTCTCTTTAAATGTTGAGCAATATGTATTTAGTACAGTACCATGTCAGAGTGTGTGTGTGTGTCTGTGTGTGTGTGTGTACGTCCTGTCCTGGCCGGGCTTTCAGCTCAGTCCTGGTAATGCTGAGACAGACGGTGAGCGGGTGGGTTTATTTTTGGGTTAGTGACAGTGTGTCAATGGCCGCAGATGCGTCGGAAAGGAAGGCTCTGAGATACAAGCAAACTCTGGTCAGTGTCCCTCTGTGTTGCTCTTGGTCTTTCTCTCTCAGTTGCTTGCTTGTGCTTTCTCTGTCCACCTATCCGCCTCTTTGTCGGTCTTTCTGTGATGTTAATGTCTCCTTTGTCATGATGCAGTTCCAATCTTTGATGTACTTGTGGTGTTCTCGGATTACACACCTGCAGTGCAGACTATGAGCATTGTTGCTGCATCCAACCTAATGTGTATAGTGTATGTGTTTGTAGACGGAGTGTTAGGTGATGCATAACTACAGCGTCACACACATGGCTACACAACAGGTGCTTAGACATTGTGCACCTTCTTCACCCCTAATCTTGGCATGCACATATTCATGTGCACTCAATCTCACACACACAAACACACACTTTTTCATGCTGCTTCTTCCTTTCTCTGCCAGCCAACTGTTTACCATTTCTGTGCTTGTTTGTCTTGCATACAATGTGAGTTCTGTGATATGGTCTGTGTGACACAGTATGTTTATGTATAAAAATGTGTGCACACTCTGTCTTTTTCCAACACATCCTTTCATTTTTTTTTCATTTTTTCTCTCTGTTTTTGTGTTATCTTAGTTCGTGTGTATACATGCATTTGTGTCTTCATTTATGTGTGTGTTGGGCACTTCTACATATGTCTATTGAAAAAGGGGATTATGATCATCTGATCATGCATTTCTTGTTTTACTAATCTTCATATAGTTCCTTTTTTTTTTTTTTTTTTTAATTTATTTTAATTAAATTGATTTGGGACAAGGCAGAGCAAATGGTGTCTCAGAGGACTTCCATCATGGCTTTGTGATGTTCTGAAGAAAAGAGTTGATCAGGAAATGCATAAATTTTTTTGTTTTTGTTTTTCATATTCTGAATTTAGAAGTATGAGGGCCGGCTGTAGCTGGTAAGGCAGTCATCCACGGACCACAGGGTCAGTGGTTCGATCCCTGGTCCCGGCTATTTGTCGAAGTGTCTCTGGGCAAGACACTGAACCCCTAACAGCCCATTCCCATCCCCAGCAGTGCCGGTAGAAATTGATGGGACTTTTCCAATATATATTATATGTTGATATATAGTCTGTTTTTCCCTGGATTAGTTTAAGTATCTCAGAATATTATTATATATAAAAAAATTAAATTTGGAGATTAGCAAATTTTATAAATTAAGAAAGTCAGAAGTGAGGTTTAAACCCTAGATCAATCAACTTGTGAATCCGCAATCATTCTGGAATAAAGGTGTATTTACCTCCACAATCCTACAAGTTGGACGACAAATTGATGTAGCTGCATAGTCTGTACTGTTGATTGGCTGGTATGTTGCGGCTCGTGATCATGGTGACCTATAGAATTCAATGACTGCTAAAACCCTATGCCTGTGGGTGGTCCAGGTAATGCAGAGCCATCTAAAGGGTGTGTGTGAGTGTGTGTGCATATGCCGACTTTTGAATGCTATGCAGTCTGTGTTAACCCTTGTGTTTATGCTGGCACCCATGAAAGCAAGGGTATAAATAGTGTTATGTCACTTCTTTGTACAAGTACTGAATGTTTCTGTCCTAAATATATAGTTAATTGTCCCTTGGAGATACTGCAGTAGGCCTGTAAATCGTCCTAAATTCTAAATGTTAAAAAACACAGTTACACAGCATTATCAATAATTAAGCTCCTCCTGCATCTACTAGAATGAAAGGACGATGTGTTAGGAGTCATGTTGAGAATGTATGGAGCTAATTCAGTGAGCTGTCAAATGGCCGTTGATTCCCAGCATTAAGCACCATGTCTCTATCACTAAATCATAATAAATAACTCCAAAAGCTATTCAGCTGAACTATTATCCAAATCTTCGGATAAACTGGTGGTGATTTTCCTGTTTGGTGCTTTTAAACCAATAGAAAAAAGAGTGCATCAAGATGTTGTGATTACAAGAGTGCAACTTAAGCCTTGTACCCTTCAAAACTATGTATACAACATGATAGAATTATTGCATTTACTGTGCCATAATTATGCCATGGGTTACTAAGCCGTTTAGAAGTTGGAAGAATATGAGCCCTGATTATCAGAAGAGGCAAGGTAAAAGATAAGGTTAAATAGATGCAAAGAGGTAGAAGTCAAAACATCAGCTCAGTATTACAGATATTGTGTGGCAACACTTTCTGTCCTTACACATGCAAATCTGATAAGGAAAGAGCTTATGCTGAATAACGTCTCGGAACATTAATGGTGTGGCCTCTTATACCTAAATCTTTGTGGGGATGTAAGTTTGACTGAGAGGACATTGCTGCTTTTGTTATTTTGGTTTTGGTTTGGCTATGTGCCTACACTCTGGCCTGGTTGGGGTTGTGGGAGTAACTGTTGATCATTATGATTTTATATACACTAAAAATTTACTGATGTGGGTGTCTGGCAGCTGTGTCTGTCTGTCTCGTGTTTAAATCTTTCATTAATTGACAATGCGTGTAATTTATAAAAATATATGCAGTAAAAGAGTATTTCCAAGGTTTATTTTAATTTTTTTTGTAAAGTTAAGTGAAAAACATGGTACCGTACCTTTGAAGAAGACCAGTGGAGCTGCTCAATAGCCACAGTTCACACTGGGGTTGTACTGGGCAGCCTCCAGGTGAGTGCAGCTATAAACTTGTGCAACTATAATTGTGATCAGGGCATTCCTGCAAAAGAGGGCAAAATAACATTATATCAACATTGGTATAAAGGTACATTAACAACAAAACAAAACAGTCCCCTTTGGGTTTATCAAAAGGATTTCTGAAGTTAATTAGCACCTGCACAATCTGACTTCAGTTCAGTGTTTTCCCTTAATTATCTTGACTTTGTTGTGTTTTGCATTGTTTTAGCAAAACCTCTCTTCCAATCAGCCTATTTGCACACTTCATATTTCTTTAAGAAATTATTAATAATGTGGCTCCGGGCTGTTACACAGCTACGAGTGAGTTCTAACCATAGTTCTGACACTTGTTTAGCTAACGTTAGCAGCTTCTCCTTTTAGCTGGTGCTAATCTTTTTTGTTTCCGATTGAAATGTCAAACAGCAGGTCAGATCGGCTGTCACTAACTAATGTTAATTCAGTGGCAGGACTTAAACTGATGACAGGCCAAACTGGAAGTGTGTGTGTGTGTGTGTGTGTGTGTGTGTGTGTGTGTGTGTGTGTGTGTGTGTGTGTGTGTGTGTGTGTGTGTGTGTGTGTGTGTGTGTGTGTGTGTGTGTGTGTGTGTGTGTGTGTGTGTGTGTGTGTGTGTGTGTGTGTGTGTGTGTGTGTGTGTGTGTGTGTGTGTGTGTGTGTGTGTGTGTGTGTGTGTGTGTGTGTGTGTGTGTGTGTGTGTGTGTGTGTGTGTGTGTGTGTGTGTGTGTGTGTGTGTGTGTGTGTGTGTGTGTTCTTTGCAAGTCAGTGGAGAAACAGGCTTTAGCAATCCACTGCTGTGAACAAAGACTCTACTGGTGCGATGTATCACTCTGCTGAACATTTAGGGCATCTAAACTCACATTAGCTGCCAGTTAAAAAAGCTGTTTATACTGAGTATCTTTGGTAAAACATTAAATAGACTCAAAATAAAATAAATATAAATGACTCTAATGCTTGAATTTCTTCTTTAGGGACACCAATGCTCCTAAAAATAAATGTAAGCATATACACTGGAAATTATTACTAGGGCATGTAGTTAATTGCAGATCTGGCCTCTTAATTTTGCTCTCAAAGTGCATTTGATTGATGCATTTAACTGACGTCCCCTAGAGTAATCAAGGTCCATCCATCACAGTTTTTTATTTATGTTTTGTTTTTAGTTTGGTTTGTAATAAGAGAATGTATTTAATGCAGTTTTATTTTGATTGGCCATTGCTCTTTACCTTTGCAGAAACACTCTGTTCGAGATTGCTTTATTAGTTCATACTTTATGTCCATAACTCCTTGATGGGCTAGAAGACAGCTGTGAGGACGCTGAGAGGGAGTAAAAGAGTTGCACAGGAGAGAATGAGGAATATGATGAGGCATTGAAAGATACACTGATGGTGAGAGGAAGAGAGAGAGAGAGAGGGTAATGGGAAGTCAATGAGGAATATTGGATCACACCAGCACTAAATTTAGCCCAGAGTAGTGTTTCACCGGCATAGAGAGGGAGCGAAAGAAGGGAGACGAGGAGGCAATGAAAGAAGGGTGTAAAGGAATACGTGTGATTAGTAAAGAGCAGACTTTGCACTGGTCAAGAGTGCAAACAGATAGGAAAGGTGGAGAGAGGTAAAGGAGAAGGAACAAACCAACATCCCTTAGGTGTGTGAATCCTTAATGTACATTTGGTTGCTTGGCTGATGTCTAGTTATCTTGTTTAAAGAAAAACAAAAACTGAGGTTTTTCTGATTCTGAACTCTTTGTCTTTACATGATGAGTAATCTCTTGTTTATATTTGTAGTATTTCAATATTCTCTTTGTGAAAGAGCACATGTAAACACTGTATATAGATAGAGCCATATTCAACCATTTCAGTCGATTTTTGTGGCAACATGTGATAAGACATAACTATTTGTTTGTAGTGTACTTAAAAGTTCTTTTAGGGGAAAAACGTTGGGGAGAACTCATTTGCATTTGCCCCTAAGTGTAATGTTTCTTAGATGAGCTGAACAATTGTGATGTGTGCTACGACATTAAACACGTGTGCACCATGCACAGTCAAACCATCTGCTGCTTGTATTGTTTCAGCCTGTTGTATAGGCATTCAGTTATAGCACATTGTGTATAATACAGCTCGAGTTTCACTATGCATCGAGTGTCATTTCTGCTTGCACCTCATGCTCGATATTTTGTGTGCGCGTGTCTAAATTCATTCCACAATGTGGATGTCCATGAACCTTCTAAAATAGAAGCTGTTGAAAAGTTACTTTATTTATGTCCGAGGTGTCAGCAGCAGATACAACTGACACAGTGATCACTGGAGTTCTATTGTGTGCTGTTGATGTACAAGGGTCATCAATATGAGTCCTACTGAAACTTTGCACAGTATGTCAATTATGTAGATTTGGCAAGTATTCTACAAAATTCTACTAGTCTACTCGTTAACCAATACTTTCAAATGATTTCACAAATTGAATATTTATGGTTTGGTGACCTCTAGTGTCCCTGCCTGATGTGTTCCCCCCCCCCTTTAGGGTCCGTGTTGTTTGCATAACTTGTGCTACATTTAAACTGCATTTTACAGAGTGTATCACTGGAGTTGCCAGTAATAATAATAATAATAATAATAATAATAATAATAATAATAATAATAAGCCAGTATAAGGAAAACCATTCAAAAGCATCACAAACTACATTGTCATCATATCCAAAATTATATAGTTGAGTCAACACGCTGAAATATTTTCTGTAGAAACAAAACATTATCGTCATCATCATAAAGGGATGATTTATTGCGCTGCTGTTGTATTACACTGCATCCCGTGTACGTTTTAGCTTAATTTTAATCGTACTTAATCGTAAAAAAGCCAGCTGGATGTGTGTGGGACGTGTGTGAGCGTTTTTCCATTGGAAGATACAGAGGAAACAAATGTGAGAGGGCTTTTCCTACTGAAGTGTTGGAGATTCTTGTGTTAGAGGGAGTAAAAAGGGGGGCTGAAAATTAATGGGTTCCCCAGGTGTCCCGGGCAGTTTTCATGGAGGCTGTCCAGAGGTGATAAATCGAGAGGCAGAGCCTATGTTTCCACGTGTTGTTTGGGTCAACACGTGGTTCTGTCTATTTTTATCCCCAGAACCACGGAATCCTTCCTTGCCCGGGTGTCAGAAGGGATCTCTCACTCCACATTCCCCCTTAATCCAGAACCACCTGCACATGTTAATGTGTCCCAATAAATTCTACTTAGTACTTTATTTTGTTTTTTTCTGTACCACTTGATTAATGGATTGGTTTACTGATTGATTGTCAGCTCTATGGCGAATACCAAGAGCACCAAGGAGGATCCGGCAGACGGGAGGCCACACGCCTGCTGACAGAGAGACAGATCAAGAAGCATGGCGATCATCACCGCAGCCATGGCAGGACGCGACATGGCCGCCGTAGCCTTGGTCAGAATGGCTATCACAGTCGACATGGGCATCACAGCTTTTACAGCAGGCAACGGAATAGGCGTCAGTCTGCCATTAACATGGAGGCAGAGGCTGCCGATGAGCAAACAGCTGAACACGACCTTAAGTCCTCTATAAAGAAGAAACGCTCCTACTCCAAGTGCAGAGGTGAGCAGTCCTCAGGAAAGATCGGAATCTAAGTAAATAGATACCTTATTACCTCCTTCTGTGAGCTTTTGTGGGATTTGGTTTTGTCAGACTGCATAGCACGGGTGCAGCAATTCCTTGTGACCAGGCTGGGAGAAGACTGGATCTTCCTTGTTCTGTTGGGCATCACAATGGCTCTGGTTAGCTGGACAATGGACTATGCAAGTGCAAAGAGCCTTCAAGGTAGGAAAACGTACCCTGCAATGCACCACAAATTACCAATAGAGTAAATAAAATATTATTTTAATTTTTTGGGATTTTTGTGGCTTGTTTCATTGCTTCCTTCTTTTATGTCTACATTGTGTTCACTCTCTTCAACCTATACTAAACTGCTATTGATCCTTTTTTTTTTCAATTTCTGCTCCTCTTTTTCTATTCCTTTATCATCTCCTCTTTTTCTTTCTTTCTTTCTTTCTTTCTTTCTCCATCCCCTCCCCTTTTTAGCCTATAAATGGATTCATGGGGAGCTGAGGGGGAACATCCCCCTGCAGTACCTGGCCTGGGTTTCATATCCCCTGATCTTCATCCTTTTCTCCTCCATCTTCTGTCACCTGGTTTCCCCTCAAGCTATTGGTCTGTACCCCCTTGCTCCTCATGACCGTTCTCATGTCTCACTTTTTTCATTTGACTTGTAGTCTATTGTTTTTCAAATGATTGCTTTAAATCTCATTTATTTATTATGTAATACTCATTTAAAGTTTGGGATTCAAGAATTTGGCCTTGGAATTTTAAAGAGGGATATTGTTAACAGACCTTTAGTAACATGCTTAAGAACATCTTGGCTACTAAAAGGCAATGGTGCAGTGTGTTGGGTGGACCTCAAAACCTCTAGGGGGGTTCAGGGGGCATCAGTATTACCACTAGCAGAAGCCACAAATGTCACACACTGGTATTATCCATCTCATTCCTCCTTAAGAGAAAATTATATATGTAAACATATCCTCCCATACAGCAGACTGAAACAACACTGGTGGATCCTTCGACTGTGTCCTGGCTTGTTCCTTCATATTTTCAAGACTGACAGAGAGCAGCACTCATCTGAATCTTTTTTCTCCTTTAGGAAAACGTTAGGGTTTTTCTGTGCCTGCTTCAGCCTAATTCTGAAATACTGAATGGTAAACACATGCTCCAAACTATGACTACTGGACAAAAGGGGTTGCATTTTTTTTTTTTTGTTCCACTCCTAGTTAGGGTTATACTAGTTAGTTAATACCTGAATCTAGCACTAAATGTTATAATTTGTGTACCAAACATGTTCAAGTTATAAATAAAACATTTTAACAGGCAGGTGATGTGAGATCAGACACACTATGGTGGACTGTAGTTCCAACACAAATGCTCAGCAGAGTGATCCGTGTAAAGGATCTTTGTTTTATGTATAGCAGCAGAATGCTGAAGTCATTTGTCCACTAGCTTGCAGAGAGCACACACATACATCTGCAAATGGCTTCACTTTATTATTACTTCACTATAAAACATAACGTTAAAAATCTTAAAATTTATTAGGAGAACCGTAAATATATTTTTGGGTTTTCAGAAAGTAAGGCTGCACGGTATATATGTTTTTTCAGCATTATGCAATATTCTGTTCGCACAATGTGCAAGTAATTATTTCATAAACAAAAAGGGCCGCGGTTTCTTGGTGAGTTAACAAATGTATTAAACTTTTTTTTTTTTTTTTTTTATTCCCTCAAAATCATTTCAGAAGAGAAGTTGCAGTGCTTACCTGTTTGTGTTTGGTGTGCTAAAATCATTTGCATAGCCATTGAACGTACGCATCTTTTCAGTAACCTGTAATTTGAATTTATTCAATTGCAACTAAAGAGAGTAAATGTGAGTGACGTTAATGCAAATAGCACATTTTTTTAATCGTGCAGCCCTATTAGATCAGGTTTTCTACGTTACTCCCACAAGCCTTACACTGATTTGTATTTTTATTCCCCCCAGTTTCCTGGTATTTAACATATGTTCGTCTCCTGTCTCAGGTTCTGGCATCCCAGAGTTAAAGACCATCCTGAGAGGTGTGGTGCTAAAGGAATATTTGACTCTCAAGGCCTTTATTGCCAAAGTCATTGGTCTGACTGCTGCCCTTGGGAGCGGCATGCCTGTAGGCAAAGAGGTTGTTGAACCTCGATAGACGGAGGTTTTAATCCAAATAACATTTTCATATAGAACTGACAGTTTATGTACTGACCATTTTAATGTTTTTCTTTCCTCCTTCACACAGGGACCGTTCGTTCACATTGCCAGTATATGTGCTGCAGTCCTCAGCAGGTTTATGTACTTCTTTTCAGGAGTTTATCAGGTAAGCGGACGCCAGGGAACATTTACAGTCACGTATTCTGTTTGTCTTATGAAAAATGTAAACTGCATTGTACAGCATGATTTTCCTCTCCGCTTTTGCCCCTTGTCTCAATCTTGTCTCTTCATTCTCCGCCTCTCTGGATCAGTAGAATCCATATTGTTATACAGACATCCTGACAGTGGGCTGTGCTGTTGGGGTGGGCTGCTGCTTTGGTACTCCCCTTGGAGGTATACATTTTATTTTACTGCTTTCTTTTTTTTTTTTTTTTGGCTTGTGTTCTTACAGAAGTTGTGTATAATAGCTACTGTAGGTGTTTTATATTAGATATTTACAATATTTCAACACAGGCATCTGAAATTTTAGGTTCTGTTCAAAATCTTTGAATCCAAAAGCTAATGTCATTGGGTTCTGTCTGTTTGGTTACTGATTGTTTTCCCTTTTCCCTACTACACCAGGTGTTCTCTTCAGCATAGAGGTAACATCCACATACTTTGCTGTGAGAAACTACTGGAGAGGCTACTTTGCTGCTACATTTAGCGCCTTCATATTCAGAGTGTTATCCGTTTTCAACAAAGACGCAGGTATGGATTGGAGAATTTAGCAAGGTGTCAACAACCATTATAAATTCTGCTTGTATTTGTATGAGGGACAATAGGGAATATAATCTCTCTCTCTCTTTATGAGGCATGCACTCAGTTTAAGAGGCAAATTGTCATTTCTATTAGTTAACACCTGACGTAATGTATCCACTACAGGCACAACATTCATTTTTCCACTAGATGGTGTCCTCCCCCCAGCATGTAGCAGCAGGATGTTTTACTACTTGAACCAGGTTACTAAAGTATCTGAAAAGAATATTAAATTGAGTCCTGGAAATATATTCACTTTCACTTACTGCAATATAAGGAGGTTGAACAGTACTGCAGTGCTACTCTTATTTAAAACCTACAGCTGGTGTTGCTTTAAACTAAAGAAAGGAACTTTCTTTTTCCTGAGTTTGGCTCCGTCATGTGTGGTTGCCAATTCCCCGGACTGAAAACCTAAATGCCCCACCCCCCCCATTTCTACAAACAATACCCAATAATGACGAAGTAAAAGAAGTTTGTTTGAAATCTTTGCAAATTTCTTAAAAGCGAAAACATCACATGTACATAAGTATACATGACACTCAAAATTGAGCTCTGGTGCATCCTGTTTCCACTATTCATCCAGGTGTTTCTACAACTTGATTGGAGTCCACCTGTGGGAAATTCAGTTGATTGGACATGATTTGGAAAAGCATACACCTGTCTATATCAGGTCCCACAGTTAACAATGCACTTCAGAGCTCAAACCAAGCTGTGAAGTCCAAGGAATTGTCTGTAGACGTCAGATAGTATCGAGGCACAGATCTGGGGAAGGGTACAGAAAAATGTCTGCAGCATTGAAGGTCCCAATGAGCACAGTGGCCTCCATCATCTGTAAATGGAAGAAGGTTAGAACCACCAGAACTCTTCCTAGAGCTGGTCGGCCAAGCTGAGCGATCGAGAGAGAAGGGCCTTAGTTAGGGAGGTGACCAAGAACCTGATGGTCACTCTGAAAGAGCTACAGTGTTTCTCTGTGGAGAGAGGAGAACCTTCCAGAAGAACAACCCTCTCTGCAGCATTCCACCAATCAGCATGTGGTAGAGTGGCCAGATGGAAACCCCTCCTAAGAAAGACACATGACAGCCTGCCTGAAGGACTCTCAGACCATGAGAAACTAAAGTCTATTATCTGATGAGACAAAGATTGAGCTCTTTGGTGCCAAGTGTCATGTCTAGAGGAAACCAGGCACCGCTCACCACCTGCCCAATACCATCCCTGCAATAAAGCCTGGTGGCAGCATCATGCTGTGGGGATGTTTTTCAGTGGCAGGAACTGGGAGATTAGTCAGGATCGAGGGAAAGAGACTTTTAACAGGACAAGGACCCTAAGCACACAACCAAGAAAACAAAGGAGTGGCTATGTGACAACTCTGCGAATGTCCTTGAGTGGTCGAGCCTGAGCCCAAACTTGAACCCGGTTAAACATCTCTGGAGAGATCTGAAAATGGCTGTGCACCGACGCTCCCCATCCAACCTGATGGAGCTTGAGAGGTACTGCAGAGAAGAATGAGAGAAACTGCCCCAAAATGGGTGCATCAAGCTTGTAGCATCATACGCAAAGACTTGAGGCTGTAATTGGTGCTAAGGGTGATTTTATACGTTTGCAAAGATTTTAAATGTCTTTTAAATTGTCATTATGGGATATGGTTTGTAGAACTTTGAGGAAAATAATGAATTGAATCCATTTTGAAATAGGGCTGTAACATAACAAAATGTAGAAAAAGTTGAGCGCTGGGAAAACTTTTTGGATACTTACTAAACATTCTTCTTCATATCCAACCCAAAGCAAACATGGCATCATCACCCTGCTTCTATGCTCACTGTACAAAATGCTTGAAGTCATCATACCTTTAGGATGACAAGATGCAAGATGCAATAGGTACATATGTGTTATATAAAGGAAGATGCACATTAATAAAACTGTCAGTGAAAAGATAGTTGCTTTCTTAGAAAAACACAACATTTTAAACAAATACCTGAAAGTCAGTTTCAGGTAGCACCACAGCACAGAGTCTCCACTGCTGAAAACATAAAAATAACAGCTTCTTAGTGTCAGCAGAGTCTGGATATCATGCCAGTTAAATTTAGCTGTTTTGATATCGTTGACCATCCCATACTCTTGAAATATGCCCAATGTTGTAGGCATCCAGGGCAAGGTTTACATTACAGATCAGTATTTGTTACATTAAGAAATGTTTCGTCATCTCCTGCTGTTTTTTCCAGGGGACTATAACAACGCTCATGAGGTTTATGCTACTGTCACAGTTCATGCTACTGCTGGGATTCATTTTTAGAAAACAAGAAATCCCTACTTTTCCTCTTTAGGAGTAATCTTCAAGTCTCTGTTAGATTTCACAAACACATCTATTCTGTAACAGCTTCCTCTATAGCTTCCAAAGTTTCCTTCTCTCTCTGGTTCATTTCCACCTGTTTAGATAATGGCAACACTTGAATATGGTTGAATTGAAGAGAATGTCTTTTTAAACCACTGCATGGACACACACATTTGTCACCTCCTCATCCCGAATACTAAATTTAGACCTTCATTTCTAATCTGTTACTTTTCTCTTCGCCATGTTTAATGTCAATTTAGAGCTGACAGAGCCTTTTTCATTGCTGTTCACACAGAGATAATGTCCCTTCTCTTGCTTTTTTGGCCCCATGAAATATTGACATACGTGCTTTAATTCGTCTATTACAGCAAACTACTTTTGAACTTTTTTCAGAAGTTTACATTTATCTCTGTAAAGCCTTTCTGTGAGTGTCTGTTATTTTTAAATGTGCTATTTAAATGAATTTGACTTGACTTGTTGTAAGACTAAATCCTAAATGCCAATCAAAGGATCACCAGAGGGAAAATGTTCTTTATGAATTCAACTTCCTGATTTTTATTTTATTTTTTTCTTCCTCCAGTAACGATCACAGCTCTGTTTAGGACAAACTTTCGCATGGATTTCCCCTTTGACCTGCAGGAGCTGCCTGCATTTGCAATCATTGGGTGAGTGACTGGAAAACTGAAGCAAACAGGTGTCACATAGTGTGTCAGCACTGATGTTGATTTCCTGATGAATGAGATGGAAATTGTTAATAAGTCAAACACTAATGGAAAAAATTGCATTAGAGAAATAGAGAATCCAATTCATTAGTCCAACATTTACTTCCGATGTGAAATGGAGGACAGAAAGACGTGACAGTTGACAAACTTTTTGTCTCCCCTATGTCATATCCATATGTCGTTCCAAAACACAGAATACAATGAATATGCTTAAAGTAAATTTGTAGCAGTGAAACAGTGAGGTAAAAGCCTAAATACTTAGTGTTTCGGGCCTTTCCTGATAGTTTTAGTAGGCACAGTGTTTTTGATTCACAAGATACTTTGCCACTTTCTAAACACTGTTTGTTTGTGCAGAATCTCTTGTGGTTTCCTGGGGGCGTTCTTTGTCTATCTTAACAGACAAGTGGTCCTGTTTATGAGACGACCCAATGCCATGACCCGCTTCCTGACCAAACGGTGAGTCGCCGTGCAGGCGTTTGCCCCGTTAGTAGCCACCCATTTACTTTGCTCCGTACAAGTACCGCTCTCTAGGTACAGTACGTTGTTGTTGTATGTCTAGCACACAGGTACAATTAGGATTTGCTTATTTTAGATAATTACCTATGCTTTACTAATTAGCAAAGCTTTTGTGACTTCCTTTTTTCTTTGTTTGCACTCCCAGGCGGCTGGTTTTTCCTGCCGTGGTAACGCTGATTATCGCCACCTTGACCTTCCCACCCGGGTTTGGACAGTTCATGGCAGGAGAGGTCAGAGCCAATGTCTTGTCATCCCTCATGTTGCTTATAGAAGCAAAGGAGAATACAGGGCATGTAAATGGTTTTATATCTGCATGTGATGCTGACAGCAACAGATGGAACAAACAAACAAACAGCAGAAAGCAGGCAGCTGTATGTGATTTACATGTTTCTCTACCAGGCAAGAATTTTACTCAGAAATACACCTGTTTCAGAAAGACACAGAACAAGGACATGTCTGGGTCTAAGCACTATGCGCATTGGGGAGCGGGATGGATGGAAGTTCATACTTTTCTGTGCTCTCTTAGTGCCACAGGCACGTAGAAGAAGCACCAAGAGTTAATGCAGTTCAAATTTACAGATTCATTTCTGCACAGACTGCCCAAAGACACCTTAATGTTTTTAATGATTGGATTAATGATTGGTGTCCATTTAAATGGAATCTAAAGTCCTTTCAGCCTTGTATGCTATGCGTGCAAATGGCATTTTAAGGGGAAATGTAAGCCAGCCATTCCACACTGGCTATGTTTAGTTTAAGAAAAGTGTAACAATAGTTTAATTCTTTAAAACCATAGTGTGTTCCCCAGTATCAGGGGTCATATGTGCAATCGTTAGAAATCCTAACTTTTTCTATTACGCTGTAAACATACTGAAAACATGTCGTGTATGTATGTTTTGGCCGTTTGAAGATATTGATTGTGCTGATCCAAAGAGCCCAAACGACAACAAAATGTGCAACTGTCCAAAGACGTCGTCTGCACTGTTGTCAATTGTTCACCTACCTACAGCTTAGAGCTAATCAAGTGTCTCACAGATGCTCAGAATAGACCACTTAGCAAGTGTGAACTGGTTGTATTTGTGTGTGCTACTGTGTATGCTGTTGTAAGTGCATGTGTATCAGCCTGTTCATATGTCAGTCAGCAACACCCCAACATGTTTTTTTGTCCCCGCTATGCATGTCTTTCACACCCTCATTGTCCAACTGTCATGCCTTTTGGACAAACTCATAGCCGAGAAGTGAAGTCATATCTAAATTTGGATCCTTGTATTTGAGAAGGTATAAACTGCAGTGTGTATTGGATCCTTGGAATTGAACCTTACTGGATGTAGTGAATAAAATCCTTCAAAATCAACCCGATCACATAGTGCAGAGTGACAGAAGCAGCAACACAGTGAGAGGAGATTAAATGCTGCATGGGTTGTGAACCAGATATGAACCCGCAACTTGACAAAGGCACAGGAAAGCATGTTAATAAATCCAGCTCTGTCGAGGCCCACGGGAGCCTTGTACAGAGATCCTCAGCATTTCCACTCGCACACCAAGCCATGAATTTCAGAGCCTTGATCGAACTCTTAAGTGAAGCAGGAAGTAGACAAATTGAAACGGCAGTGCTGTTGTTTTTACCCTTCGCAGCGGTGCTACGCAGACGAGGGAGGCGCTGCGGCTTGTGCCTGTGAGCGAATTCAGATGCATCTATGTAAATGTGGAGCCGAATGGTTGAAATAAATTATTCAGTCATGACTCATCTAAGGAGAATGAGTCATTGGACATGGCCACCCATACCCGTCTTCTCCCAGCTTTCCGGATGATTTCGTGCCTGTTTATGCCACTTGACTTTTTTCCCCTCTTTACATTTTTTTCTCCTTTCTTATTTGGTCTTCTTTTTTTTAACATTTCCTCCTTCGGTAAACTTCACCCTTCCCACCCAATATCTCCTTCCATCTCCAACCTCCTGTATTTGATTTTTTTTTATTTTCTACCTCCCCCTCTCCTAATCTTGCTTCCACCTTTCATCTGCTCCTCTTACTTACTTTATACATCCTCACTTTTCTATCCTTTCACCTCAGATTCACCCTCTTACTTCATCACTTCCTCCTTCTTTAATTCTCTTACTGTTGTCATTCCTTGCACCCTTTCTCCTTTACTGTTAATTTAATTTACTCTCTCCTCATTTACTTTTTCATTACTGTTCTCCAGCTGATGCCCAGGGAGTGTATCAACTCTCTGTTCGATAACTTTACCTGGACGAAGATTTCGGGATCGCCTCTTCCGGTTGGCCTGGGCCGCTCTGCTGCTTGGCTGCACCCGGATGTCAGCGTGTTTGTCATCCTGCTGCTCTTCTTCATCATGAAGGTTTGTATGTTGGGCATTTGCAGGATTGGACACGTGTTTCTGTACAGGTCAGTGTTTGTCATTGTTTTTGTGTAACAGTGTTTACTTGGTTGGTGTATTTGCATGTTTGTAAATCTGTGTGCACCTGTCAGAGTGTGTGTGCATGCTTGACTCCACCTGTATTATCATCCTCCTCCTCTTCCTCATTAGAGGCATTTGTTGCAGGTCACTCATGTTGTTTTTTGTTGACAAGGACGCGCGCGTGTGTGTGTGTGTGTGTGTGTGTGTGTGTGTGTGCGCGCGCGCGCCTTTGTCCTTTGTTTTTCCTCTACACAGAACTGGCTTGTGTTTTCTGTAAAGCAGCTACACACACATTCTTGAGATTTAGCATTCTCACGGTCTTCTCAGTTGTTTACATAAATATTTTATGAACAGAGTCATGTGCGTAAATTTGGTATAGGTGCTGGGTTGACTGTGAATCAGCAAAATGTTATCTGAAAACTGTAAAGAAAAACTTCACAGAAATGGACAAATGATTAATACCACACCATAAACAATTCTAATAAACTTTGATAAATAAATCACAAGCTGCATACATGAAGGAGAATCCTGATAAGTAGAATTTATCATATTTGTGAAGGTGAATCTTCAATAGGAAACAGATTCAGATCAATCGTGCAGTGTAATGATGTTTTAAAAGACTTTAGAGAGCTTTTACAAATATTATAGATTAATATAATTAAAAGTTTAATGCCATAAAATAGCTGTACTCATGCTAAAGATGCATAACCTGCGATCATTGCATGGTCTTGTAACGTCTGAGGCCACTTTTAAAGACCATTCTGAAGTGCAGACATTGCTCCTGGTTGAGTGTCATAAGAATCCAGCTAATGTCAGAGTAGAGAATTTTACACTAAGACTGGATCAGTTGCATCTGAACCAAAACCTGGAGTGATCGAAATGGAAAGAACACTATAGAAGCACGTTGTGCCTTCAGTTAATAAGAAGCTATAATGAAGTAGCTAATAATAACAACTACTCTAGAAATAGAATAACCACCAAATTAAAGGTATCTGCCCGACTTTAGTCGTGACTGAACAAAGCTATGTTAGCAGCAAAGTGAATCCTCACCATATTTTAGCCTCACAGCATTTATACTGTAATACATTACATAGCTGACTTTCCAAATCATCATTAGCGTGTCTGCAGCTTCTAACTAAGACTCCAAAGCATGAACATATCATGGTTTTATCTTCTCCCCATTGGCAACCAGTCAAATTCAGGATCCATTTTAAGATTTTAACTTTTGTCTTTAAGGCACTGAAAGGTCTTGCTCCACCTTATTTACCCGACCTCCTAAAGCCACCTGGGCAATCTAGATCATTGCGCTTACAGGAGCAGAGTCCCTCACACACCAGATACAAGAGATGGGGTGACCATGCTTTCTCTGTTGTGGCACAGTCTTCCATTCCCACTGCGTCTGGCCCAAGATTTATTGCCTTTTAAATAAAACCTTTTTAAGAAGGTGTTTCATTTATTGGAGCAGTAAGACACCACATTTATTCATCTATTTAGGTTTTTCAGAGGACAGGGTTAGATGGAGGCACATGATTCACTGTGGCGACCCCTGTAATGGAACAGCCCAAAGGAAAAGACGCAGATTCATCTGTTTAGGTTTTTGGTGTGTGTCTCTGCTGTTATACAGTATTTTAATGGTACGTTTTGTATTTAGACTGGGTAGCCCAATTTTTTTATCGATGTATTAGTTATAAATTTGGTTGTTCGATTTTTATGTCCTATTCCACCTTCAAGCATTTATCTGTGGTTCTGTAGATTATTGTGTTTAATTACGTTTCTGCATTTTATGCATCTTAAAACTCGTATTTTTTACTGTAAAGCCTTTTGGTCAACGCGCTATATAAATAAACTTTGATTTGATTTCATACTGTTTTTGTTTTTCCAGTCTGCCCCCCCCCCTCCCCATTTGGAATACCTGAGTGACCTGGGGTTCCACTTTCAAGTGATTTATGTCTGTTTTAACAATGACCTCCATCCAATTTGGTGGCTGGTACAGAAAACTGCACCATGCTGTAGCTTCCTGTTTGGTCAAGTCTGAAGCTTCTCAAGAGCAGATAATGGTAAAAAAGTGAGGAACTGTAACACATAGTTCTCTTTATACCTATGTTTGCCCCTCAGTCTACTTAAAACCCACAACAAAGACATCTGATTGGCCACCTTTTTGGAATTTGAAATTTTCCTAAGTGTACTGCCAGTTTATAAAGATCTGCACAGATTCCAAAAACGATTATCATTAGTTCACCTCTGTACTCCTTAAAAAAATCCATTTGACTTTTAACTTCAGCCTGTTTTTATGCACTGTTTGAATCAAATTAGGCAGAAATGCCATGAATAATCCTATCAACAGTTTATTAAATCCTGTTTATGCGGCGGCGTACACTACATTAGTTATGTCATGGTGCTCCTCAGTAGATCAGATTGGCTCCCTGTAGTGAAAACCAAAGTCAACCTAAACTGAGAGCAGATGGGTGGTAAAAGTTACACACACACACACACACTCTTTATCTGCTCTTCTGTCACTTTCTCCTGCTGTCGGTCTGTCTGACACTCGAACACACTGAATCTGGATCTGCTTCCCAACTGTGTTCATTCAGCTCCGTGTCTGTTTCTTTTCCTTTTGTCCTACACACGATTCAGCTAGTCTTTTTCTTTTAGGTGCATTGTAATAAAGCATTCAATTTGACATGCTGTATTTAAGGATCTTTACAAACATGCAGTTCACTTTAAATCTAGAAGCAGTTTTGCAAAACTCAAACCCAGGGTTTATTTTTAGAAATCACACCCTTCGCTGTGCCACTTCACACTCTGTCTCCAAATTGTTCTTCATCAAACAGTGGAGCGAACGCTCAGTGTTTCAACTCCCATCTGTCTCTGGATTTGTGACACCGATGCAGCAGTGTGTGCTGAACGCTTGTGTCGGTTGTGGGCTGTGTGAATCTGCATGATAGTGTTTGACTGTCAGGATTAAAAAGAGAGGACGCAGTCCTCTCTGTCATCAGGATACCCTTCCATCCCATGAGGGACGTACTAATGAGTTTTTGTCTTGTACCACAGTGATTAAGTTCTCGATCAATGATGACAAACGATGTGTAGAATGGTAATCTGGACTGTTAAATGTTCCTTCCAAATCAAAGTGAAAAAGCTCAGCTTGTGAAGGGATCCTGGTGAAACACACTCAGCAGAACTAAGAGCTTGTGAAAGGTAATTGTTATTGCTTTTGAGCTCTTTACAGCCAACAACAAACCCTGTAATTAGGTGAGCTATTTTGAAGTTACTCCTGATGAATGCGGAAGCTGTTTGGAGACAAACAATTAAAGTGACATTTTGCTTTAATTTCCTCTGCAGGAGATTTTATACATGTGCCTTAATTTTTTTTTTTTTACCCTTTTAGTCCCACACAATTGTGCCTATATCTGCAAGCCACCCAGCACAGCTCCAGCACCATCCTCAATCAACAGCCTCCCAGCAGCAGCTGTTGATTAAGTGCCTTGCTCACCAACGCCCAAGGGTGATTGGGGAGCCCCCGCCCCCAGAGACACGCGGTTTTCAGATTCTCCACTTCTTCACCTCGTCAAGCCTTGATCAAATTTATTTATTTCCTTATTTAAATGCAGACACAGAGTCGAGATCTCAAAAGGGCACAAGGACTTTACATCCCTCTTGTTGCTATGCAACACAACATCTAGTAAGCAATGTAATTGGTGGTGGGGCGATGACCTGTAGTAACAAAAGAGATATTGATGACAGTAATAAATGAAAAAGAGAAAAATAGCTGGTGTGTTAGTGAGCAGTTCGACCATACTATGTTCAGGACACCAGGAAAAGGAAGTGGTTCAGATGTTTTAACTTTGTGAAGTGGAGTATGGATACAATTGAAATGAGAATGACTGTATGACTGGTGTTGCTGGCAAATGGAAAGGGATGAAGATGGGGTACACAAGAATAGCAGACAATGTAATAGCCCAAGCTGTCTACTGGTGTTTGATTCGAGGCTGCGCTGCTATTGTGCTCAAAGAACACAACGACACGAAGTCTCTTTTTCTGAATAGCGGCTTGTATCTTGTCCTGCAGTTCTGGATGTCTGCGGTGGCAACCACCATGCCCGTTCCATCTGGAGCCTTCATGCCTGTTTTTATATTGGGTAAGCAAAAAACACCCGTGACCTTCCACAACTTCTCCAAAAGCTTTGATTAATATAAAAGGTCTTTAAGCACCAGAGGCAAGTTTCCCAAGCCATTTTCTCCCACATCTATGCACTTTTCATGAAATCAATAACCTCTCAGAGCCTTTTCACATTAATGATGAATTTTGTTTTATGAAAAAGCCATTTTTTATTTTTTTTTTTAATTTTTTTGCTCCCAGGCCAATTTCTTCAAACTTTAGTAGTAAGAGCAGCGCCTCTGCAGTGTCAGCAGCAAAAACTACTTAAAATTTCCAACACACATCCACAAGTAGGTTTGACAACTAGCTTCATATCCTGAACCAGCCAGTGAAAACTCACTCACCCATTCTTCCCTTAGGCACGGTCAGCATTAGGTCGTCATTGTGTGATGTCAGGTCCATTTTTTGGGACGTGAATTTTTTGAACCTGTGCTCAAATATTTCAGGCGCGTTAGATGCGAATATTTGTGGTGCATTTAATTTGGATTACTGTTATTTTTTGCTAATTTTCACATGGTTTATTTGTGTCACGTTTAAAGATCTTAAAAATGACTTGTCGTGTAATATTAGTCCACCAGTCTCATCTGTTTTCAGTAGTGTTTCGACTCATTCTTGTCAGTGCTCTGAAGATAAATAGGTTCTATTATTGGCAGCGGAAATCATTATGTCCTGTAGAGTAATACATAAATTATACTGCTTAAACATCAGTTATGAAATGTTGTTTTTCGTCCTGTAGATATTTCATGATTTTATGTGTCCAAGGGTGTTAATTAAGTTTCATATTAGATATCAGTTTCTCAATATTTCTACCGACATTTTAGGAATCTGTGTCTATTTGCAGTAATTTTCAGTTCATCCCATGAACCAGTGCCAGTGCTTCCCTTTAAAATATTCCGCACTACCAGTCGTAAACATCTTCAGATGAATGCATCAGGCCCCAGAGATGGTGGGTCACATCGTAGTTGTGTGTTTCTGAAGTTTCGTACAGTATTATTACAAACTCTTTGAATGAACCCATTCTAAGGGCATCCTGCTAAATGAAAGCTCCAAAATCGCCATTTTTGAGCGCTTTGGTTTTCTTTGAATTTTTTAGTGACACTGGCAAAAACAGTGTCAACCTAAATACATTTCTGTACAAATACTTTTTTTATTTTTTTAAACCACCTTTCCACTATCTCGTCACTGTAGGCATTGCTGAGGTCCTTTTGCTCTATTCAAAAATGCACTTTAGAGTACGACGCGGGTTACAAATTATTGACAGCTAAATGCCTCTTTTTGTATTATTTCAAGCTGAAGCAGGAGTTTGAAAGGTAACCTTTTGCTTCTCTCTCCTCTTTCTAGGAGCCGCATTTGGCAGGCTGGTTGGGGAGGTCATGGCCACTCTGTTTCCTCATGGGATTGTGTTTGATGGCATCCTTTATCGCATCATCCCTGGAGGGTACGCAGTCATTGGTTAGTGTCACTTTTGTCCTCTTAGCATTTCCCCCTCTAAGTACTCACTTCGCAGTATCGCTGCAGCTTTACTTCCTTTTCCTCCAAGCTCAACATATGACTAGTTATTGATTGGGAAAGGCCAACATGCAGGGTGTAATATTAATAATCAGCAACCACCTGACACAGTCACATGCTGTTAATAAATAAAATGCTAATTAAATTGTTCACATTCGAACTAGTGTCGTATATTTTAGAACCTATATCATAAAGCTTGAGTGTCAAATTGTCTTCCCTTCCCCTGTGTCCTCCCCTTTGTCCTCCTTAAGTGTCACGCTCCTGCACCCTCAGGACCGGTCAAGATGGCCTCCTCCTTCTCTCCTGTCATTTCTTCTCCTCCAGCTTCTCCTCCACCCCTCCAGTCGGCCTCTTTGGCCCTCTAGTTGTCAACCTCTCCTCCTGTACGCTCCTCCTCACCTAATCCTTATCTCCCTGCCTTTGTCATTCTCTCCCTCCTCCTCTTATTTCTCCTTTCCATCAGAGCATGTGGGTGTTTGCCTCTGACAGTTGAATGTCAGTGTGGGTTCTATCTGCTGTCCTCACCTCAGCCACTGACCCAGAAACGTGGCCTTTCTTAGATTCCTAAACCTAGAAAGCCAATTCTTCATCTACCTCTTTTCTACCTCTTCTTCCCTTCTTAGAAATGTTCTTTGTCCATCTGTCTATTTATGCTCATCCTTCACAATAATCTAGTTTTGCTTTAGAACCCTTTCCTTTTCTTCCTGTCACTGCTTTCAACCTCCCCTCCCCTTTTATTAATTCTCTCCTGATTTCTCCTTTTTCAAAATTTCTATCCAGTGTCTTTTATTTATTTGTATTCTCCTTCCAATGATCTCCTGATTTCCCTTTCCTTGCATTTTACTGTTTACCCATAACCATCCTTCCTCTTGTCTATTGCTTCAATTACTTCCTCCTGCTTCCAAATGTTTTTTGTTTTGTTCTCTGTTTTCCTCCACTTTCCATCTGTCTCAACCTTCTTTTCACTTCGTTGCTGTTCCTCATCCTTTCTCACCTTCTATTCCTTCCTCCCCCTTTTTTGGGCTTCTTTTTACTAATATCCCTTGCCCTCCTAACACACAGTCCATTGTTTTCCTACACTTGCCATTCATCATCTTTTATGCCTGCTCCTTGTGCTATAAAATTGGAAACACTCTTTTGTGTCTTCTTCTTGCGCATTAGTTTACTGCTATGTGACTGTGCATTCATATGCATTTTCTTTTGCTGACTTTCTTAAGACTCTGTTGAAATTAGTGCTACATGTGATTGGAAACCTACTTTCTGAAAGGAGCGGCTGCGCTGACAGGGGCAGTGACTCACACGGTGTCCACAGCTGTTATCTGCTTTGAGCTGACAGGCCAGATCTCCCACATCCTGCCCATGATGGTGGCAGTAATTCTGGCCAACATGGTAGCCCAGGGTCTGCAGCCCTCCCTATACGACTCCATCATCCAGGTCAAGAAGCTGCCATACCTGCCAGAGCTTGGCTTTGGACACATGAGGTTAGTACTAATTTCACACTTTAGAGGTTTCTGTGTGGGGGAATGACAGTGTCCTCCACTGCTATGTCCCTGCAGATTAAATCTTTTAGAGTTGCCTTTCTTGTATTGCTTTTGCATCTTTGAAGCCTCAGTTCGATGTAAAAAAGGGATTTGACACAAAAAATACATCTTGTGACTCTGTAACTCTGCAAACAAATTATAATAAGTAAGGATCATTGTTCTGAAATGTAACTAATTAGAAATTAAGTCAATATTACGTTCAAACTAATAGATCATGTCTAAAGTTTTTATAGGTAGTTTCAGACTACCTGTGTGTTTCTCTCCCACAGCCAATACAACATCTTTGTTGAAGACATCATGGTGAGGGAGGTGAAGTTTATATCATCTCAGTCCACCTACAGAGAAGTCAAACTTCTGCTGGACTCATCCTCACTCAAATCAATTCCACTGGTTGACTCAAAAGGTAAAAGAACGAACAGGGTATCTTATCCTAATAAATGCTGTTAAGCAAAATAGAAAGAAATTAAAAGAAATCATGATAATATTACCTAAAGTAATAAGATTAATATTGCTGATATCTTAGACTTAGACCTACTACTTCCTCTTGTTTCCAGACTCAATGATCCTGTTGGGCAGCGTTGACAGGTTGGAGCTTCTGGCTCTCTGTGACTGGTGGTTGTCACCAGAGAGAAGGCTCCTGATGCAGGTGAGGACAGTCGAAGGCTGTTGAATTGTCAGCTGTTGTTTACCGACTTAGCCAAGGACTCTATGCACATACAGCAAGTCCACCCTATTATTTACTTGACAAAGTGTAATTTAGCTTCACAATATAGAAATAAATTTAAGAGTTTATGGAAAAGCTGTTAAGATTGAGGTTTGACTGGTTGATTTGTTTAATTTACATGGTAATTATATAGAGTGGTGCCTACTGACCATAGGGTCGGAGGTTCCGCTTTTCCAACCACACGTCGAAGTGTCCCTGGGCAAGACACTGAACCCCCAACAGCCCATCCCCATCCCCTGCTGTGCAGTGCCGGTCCCAAGGTAGAAATTGGGGAGGGTTGCGTCAGGAAGCGTCCGGTGTAAAAACTGTGCCAAATCAACATGCGGACAATGATCCGCTGTGGCGACCCTGAACTCACGGGATAAGATGAAAGGACCAAAAAATGTATTATATTGGTTAATTAAACTGCTTGTTTTTAGCTTTCGTCTTTCCTTTGTTTGAAGAGACACGAAGCCAGACAAGAAAAATAAATATACAAGCCATATTTGTTTAAATGGCATACATGGACATAGGATCTGTCATTCAGATTTAATGGAAAAAAACTCCAAAATCAGGAGTAAATAAAAAGTGTTTCATGAGGTAGGACATTTGACCCGATGACCCCACGGTATATGTTAGTGTTGTGCCTTTTTACGTTTGTACCTGCCCCAGCGAAATCAAACAATCAGACAAATTCACAGTGAATTCAGGTTAAATCTGAACAGCTCGTTCTGTTTTCTTGGATTGGGATTCAGGGTCGGAGCCTACAGGAGCAGTCTCAGAGACACAGCTGGGAGTCCTTTGCCTTCGTAGATGAGGAGGAAGAGAATGACGTAGAAAAGGTGGAGTTCTAATTTGCATCCATTTGAAGTCATTAGTGTTTTTCCTCTATGGAGCCTCTTAAAGCAGTAGAGGATGGATTACAATTATTGCTATTGTTTAACTGCTGGTGTGTTATTTTACTAAATGTATAATATAACTAGAAATCTGTCTCAGTTTTAACATTACATGACTTTATATTATAAAGCACCATAATTTTAATTTCACTTGAAACAATGCATGACTCATTTACACATCCTATTATCATCTGATTAAAAACACATTACTATTTGTTTCTGGAAGCTGTTTATTAATAAGGATTTATAGCACATCTACTTGTTGTCAGCAGGGTACTCCAGTGCAGGAGGAGAGGAACGGCCCCCTGCCTCCTCCAAAATCTCAGGAGCCATCTTCAAACCATACTGCTCCAGTTCCCGGTGAGCTCAAATGATATTTTCAAGTATATTTTTAGTTAGTTTCTCCCGTTTCTGTCACATTCTCCTGGTCAACAATAGACAAAACCATTACTCGCTGCAGCTGTCTTTGCACTGCCTGTTTGTAAACCTTCAAATCAAGTTTTCTGTTGAAGTGCCGGGCTAATGTTCCAGTGGCACCGAAGCGAGGCAGGTCTTCTCAGAGTAATATTAGCATCTTTAGAAATGTTTTGCTCACTAGAGCAAAGTAACATGGTTTGTATTTTATGTGTCCCCTGCTGCTCTTCAAAAATATGTCAGCTGATATGACTAAGCATTTAGTCAGAGCACAGATGCTGTATGGAGCTCACCGGGTTCTCATATGTGTTAAGTACATCAGTGCTAAAAAGGACACTAACGCGTCTCGATGGTGCTTATAAAGTATGAAAGGACGAGCGGAAGGAATTTATCTAATCATAAGGAAGAATGTGGTGTTTAGCAACCTGTAGAGTAGCAGCAGTTTTTGCCAGTTCAAACATACTTGGGTTAAACCAAACAACCAGACACACATTTTTAGCTTATTTTCTGATATTTTTTCACATTTGACAGGTGACTTCATTTTATCCTGTGGAGTTTTTGACAATTGCCCCTAGTGAACAGCATTTTAATGAGTGAGTCACAATTTTAATAAGTCTTATTATTCATTTAGCATAGGCCCAATGGCCATGGTGAATTTGCACTTAGATGTAGATGAAAGAATACACATTTTTAATGATCTGCATTGTCCCAGCAGAAGTTTTAGAGCATGAAAACACTAAGAAACGTAGAAAAATACAAATGCTAAATGTGGATTACACTGAATTTTATTATTTTAGTATTTTAATAAAACCACCCCATTACATAAACAATGTGATCACCTGCCCTCAGCTTTATGGACATTAAACATTTTAGTAGTTTCCATAGCTGTCTGGCCCACAACTTTAGTGTTTTGGTTCACTGTCATACGGCAATGAGACAATTCCAAGTGCCCACTGCCTGCACAGCACTAAACAAACAATTTAACCAGTTAGTTCACAAATGAAACAGTTTTTCAAAACCACCAGTTTTGATAATTTGTCACATTTTTCACACCGTGTACTAAACATGGACTTGCATGCTTGTCTCTGCCCTCAGCAGATGTCAAAAGTTTGGAATTATTACTTTGCAACGCTAACCGGAATGAGTAACAGTAGCATGTTCACTGCAAGATTCTTGTGACAAAGTAAATCCCTCAGCAGCCCGTTATACACAACAGGTCTCTCAGTGTATCCAGGCAACAGGAAGCATGCGTTTCCTGGGTTGAATCTGTCTCCTGAAATCTCCGTTTGCAGTTGGGCTTATTCTCTCCAAAAAACTTAATGCGTGTGTTTAATTGACGTTTACCCAGTGCATATGACTTTTCCTCTGTCTCGCTTACTCAGAGAAAGGTCCTCTGCAGTCTGTAAGGAAGACACTCCGGAATCTCTTCACCTCCAAGAACACGCAGACAGAGGGGCCGTCACAGGTGAGTGTGTATGTGTGCACTTCTTCTTAACGTCCGTTCATCCCTATATGTTCTGATGCATGTCTTTACAGCTCTGCTGTGTGTGCCATGCAACCTTTGTGCGTCATTAAGTTTGTATGTTTTATTTCTTGGTATATCTGGCATTGTGCATTTTCCTCATTTCGGGTAATTAGAGAATGTCAGGAATGTACTGAGTAGCCAAGCAATTTTCCCTTGAGCTGTGAACAATTAATCCTTTCTGCAAGGCCATACCAAAGCCACTGTCCCACACAACATGAATATTTGTACATTATTTATTGCAGGAATTTGTCATTACGGTTATGATTTTTATTCATGCAAAAAAACGTATCTGATTGACAGAGGCGCATGAATACACAGCTTCTTTCTTGTCCTCAGACGCACTCCCTGAGCTAGAGCATTATTCTTTCAACCTGCTCTCAAAGAGGAGAGCCAGATACTGGAGGTAGCATTATTATTCCGCTCAGCTGTGAGCCTGGCTCACAGGGAAAGCTACACATGTTATCGGTTTATAAGAGCACGAACGAAAACCGTGTTGGAAAGTGAACATATGCTTGTGAGTTTGCGAGATTAGAATTTGATTTCTGTTGTGCCCACTGCTGTGGCTTGTGAATTACCAGTATGATTCTCCATTATCTTTTTGGATTCTGTCCTGTTGCTGCTTGGGGATTGTTTTTACAGCAAGGAGCCATAATTCCACAGCCCTGAATATCAAATAGCCACACAGTGGGAAATGGCAACTGGCAGTAAAGCCATGGGTGAATCAGGTTTTTGTCTACGTTACAGTCCCTGATGGCAGGTAACCAAACACTGACCTTTAGAATATATTTGGCTGGTGCAATGGTGCATCTTGTCAATTCTTGCATTAGTATAATTGCAGCTGTTGCAACGATAAACAATAACTGGGGGAAAAAAGATTTGTGCAGGTGAGATAAAAATAGCAAGAGAACTTTGAAAAATGTCAACCTTTACATTTGTGTGTGAGCGTGTATCTGCCTGACAAACCTTCCGGGCTGTGGTTGGACACAGAAATCTCATAGAAGTAATGTTGACTGAACAAGGTGACGGTATTTATTGTCGCTTCAAGGTCAGAAGAAGAAGAAGCCCTGCCTAGACGGGGCGTTTTGTTTCACAAAATAGGTCTCAGCATGTGTTGGCCTGGATTTCACCCACTCACAAAGCTGCTGGCTGTGCCCTAAAAGAACTGTGCATGGAAGAAACTACAAACTGATTACAAAACGATGTGTATAAGTGTAGTACTTCTCACGGCAGTTAGACAATCACTTACTTCTGTGTGTGTGTTTTTTTTTCTATTTTCTTTTTATATATATATATGTCGAATCAATTACTAACATATCATCCCCCTTTTTTTTTTTTGTCCTCCAGGAGCCTTGTCCCCCACCCCTGTCAGACACGATGATGCCAGAAGAGGTACAGTAATGATGGATTTTTCTGTAGAACTGTAGGTTAGTCATTTACAGTATTGTAATTGGACACTTGCAAATCTGGGTTACTAAGCTTTGAGTCGGAATTGAGTCTCAGGCATCTAATTTTTTAACTTATCTCTGTTTTATTGGATTGGAAAGCAGACCTCTCTAGGTGTTTCAAGTAGGTGCAGGGAGACAGAGGCAATACTGCAGTTATTTTAAGCCCATTTTGGCTAAGTTTTAAGTTGCTATGTCTCCGCTAACATTCATTACATAAACTCCTTCTCACTATTAAGGGAAGCATAGCACCAGAAGTGTAAAGAAGTCCCAAATAATACTCTGATGTTTTCTTGGTATGAAGTCAAAGCTGCCAAATATCAATAGCGACATTTAAATCTATGGCACATGTAGGTCACAGGCTTTAGAGATCTGTGCCACTTTAGAGGAGAGGATTCAGAATTGGGGCACTTTTCAACTGCAGTGTGAACACAGACAGAATTTTAAAAGACCCACAACCCAAATTGCATCCTCCTATTCTGTCTGTAGCTTTCTCTTTACCCTTTCTGGCACTGTTCCAAAATGCCCCATAACGTCACCCTGGAAATCCTACAGGACTGTTGCCGTGTCACAGCAGGCTAAGACTTGTAGGTAAAATCCATAGTAAGGCTAAAAGGTGTCAGACACCCTGAATCTCTCAGGGAGAACTGATGACATGCAAGGACAGAACACAGCGTTTCAAGGTTTTTCGCAGCTGCAAAACTCTCCTCGGTGGTAGCTCATGATCATCTATCTCGTGCAGCCACACACAGACTATATAAACACTTACCATCAGTTTTGCACCAACATGCTGCTCAGTGTTGTGGTTATTTACTCAACTGGTAATATATTTGCCTTATGCCATGCTGCCAACACAGCTCTGACTGGTTGAGGCATGGACTACACAGGACCTCTGATGGTTTACACTTGCATTTGGCACTGAGAGGTCAGCAGCACATTCTTTAAATCCTGTTAGCTTCAAAGTGGGATCTTCATCTAACTTTTTTCCACCAGTACATCCAGCAGATGCTCAACCAGATTGAGATCTGCAAAGCTTGTATGTTACGTCAACAACTTGAACTGTATCACATTCCTCAAACCATTTCTGAATGGTTTTTCACTGATACCCGGACCATCCTCCAGCTTGCTTTATTGCGATATTCCATGCTAGTGCCATCTCGTCTCCAGGTAAATCAAAAACATGGCCTGGGCTATTCACAAAACAACTTACCAAAAAACATGAGTCTTTAGACCAGGTCACTTTGTTGCATTTTTCTATGGCCCAGATCTGTCGCTCACCTGCCAATTGTAGGCTTATACACAGCTGGCTGCGCGGCACTGAGGGTTGTGGTCAGCATCAAATTTTTTTCCAGCAGTCTATGCTACAGCAGCTCTTCTGTTGGACTGGACTGTATGGACTATCCTTCACTCTCCACACATTCCAGTCAGCCTGGGGCATCCATGGCCTACTGGATGATTGAAAATTTTACCATCATGCATTCTGGTAACACCCTGTAAGACCTGCCAATTTAGTGATGCTCTGACCCTCGTCAAAGTCACTTACTGTAGATCCTTACATGTTTGCATTTTCTTGTTTCCAACATACCAAGTTCAAGAGCTGACCCTTCTAATGCATCCCACCCCTCGACAGGTGCCATTTTAACAACCCAATCTGTTTTGTTGCATTTACGTTTTGTGGTTTCAGTGTTATGGCCGATCAGAGTAGACAGTAATTATATTCTCACGGTATCGTTGTGAGTCATTGGACAGTACAACACCCTCTAGCAGAACTTGTTCATTTGAATAGAAATGAGTATAATGCCGGTATGTTCACTTCTATGACATTGCTTCTCACTTGCTGCTGCAGATCAAAGCGTGGGAAGAGGCAGAGATGGACAAACCGATGGAAATCGATGAGATACGGGTAGACCCTTCCCCTTTCCAACTGGTTGAGAGAACTTCGTTACATAAGGTGGGTGGAGAAACACAAATAGGCCTCACAGGGGTCAGCAGGCAAATTGCAGTGTAACAGCATTTTGAGAACTTTTACCTCATTACTGCAATCACATTCCAAGCAGACAGGACTGAAGGCATAACATCGTGTGGGAGAGCATTTGCTCCAAAAACAAGACAAAGCTAATTTTATATGTATTTCAGTCAGACCCAGTTCCAAGTAAAAGCAAAATAAGTTGTAGGATGTAGAGAAACCTGTGTGATTTGGTCAGTTGGTAATTTGAAAGGTCTAGAGCAGGTTTACAGCCTGCGATTGAGTAGAGCCTGACACATATAAAATAGTTTTCTTTGCATACAAATAATCAATGTATTTATCAGCTATAATATGTCATTAATGAATAAGAGTAATGGCTGAAGGATAGATGCGTTTTCCATGTGTTTGTGAACCGTTAGCTAAGTACACATTAAAAAACAAACAGCAGTCCACTCAAAAAAACTTGATCATGGTGAGAAAAAAAATGACGACATCTGTAATGTCTGTGCACAGAATGTCAGAGTCAATGTAGATCTGATCTTTAACACCTTGTACTTATCTCCCTCTTTCTTCCAATCCGCTTTGGGTATATGGCTCATTTAAAGACAACTGGGTTGACTAAAGTGCTTTACATTGTACAATTAAGGAAAATCAATAAAGCCACGCAATAAATAAACAATATATAAACTAAACGGAAAAATAACTCTGTCTGTTTTAAGAGCCAGGGAATAAAAATGGGTTTTAAGACGTGATTTAAACACTTCCTGCCTTACATGGAGGGGAAGTTTATTCCATAACCTGGGCCCCATGACTGAAAAAGCATGGTCACCTCTGCTCTTTAGCCTGGTCTTAGGGGCCTTTAGGAGCTGCTGATCAGTAGACCTGAGGTGATGGACTATACAGTCTTAAAAATAAACAATACAATCTTGAAGTGAACCCCAAAATGGAGCGGAAGCCAGTGAAGGTACTGTATTCGGGCTGTAGCGTTCAAGAGGCAGGTTGTGCAGTGATAAAACCAGGTATGAGGGTTTGAAAATTACAGAAGGATACAAACAGTTAGACTTTTGACAAAAGTTGCAATTGGTGAAACCCACTCTTTGCAATATTATTAATTTGTTTATAAAGCATAAAATCAGGGTCCATTTTCACGCCGAGATTTGTCACCATGGGTTTAAAATATGGCTTCAATGGGCCCAGGTCCAAATGAGAGACGGGGGAGGTTTTACTAGGGTTCAAAACAATTACCTATGTTTAACAGTTTCATTCCAACACCAGCTGTTTTCTTCATTTTGAAAAGGAAAATAAAAATCTAAAGCAAGCATAGAAATATTCTAAGAACCTTCCATTTTCCTTGAGATTCATAATGAATTATATTGTAATTTGCATGAAATTACTTCGGTGGATGGGCTGCAGTTGATTTTATTTCCTAATGTAAATTCACCGTAGATGTTTTGCTGTCTCGCGTATTATACTAGCAGAATAAAGAGCGTATAAATGCAGCTCAGCACCTCAAGCAGGCTTAAAGTCTTTTGTTGATGTTCCTACATCCAGTTCCTTAAGTTGTTTACTGTTGTCACAGCTCATGCAGCAGGGGATGTGGATCACCTTGACAGAGGGGTAATGGCACATTAACACTTAGTGGAGACAAGGATTTATTCACGTAGTTTTCTGATTAAACAGAGATGGACACAAAAGGTCTTAACGTTTGTGACGGGGAACAGAATTATGTTCGAAGTACTCAGCTGATAGGTGCGTTTGTTACATAAACACCCAAACATTTATATGCAGGAATTGTGCGATGAAGGTTTTATCACTTGTTAACTCGGCTATTGATGCTCTAACGCATTTGACTAGATTGATCTGATATTGGAATTTCAGGTTTTTTTTTTTTTTTTTTTTTTTTTTTTGTTCTGATCCACAATCCAGAAAGGTTAGTGTTGTGCTGTGTTTAGTTTACTTTCACCATGTAATCCTCTGCTTGAGAGGTTACATCAGCTTAGTCCCTTGTCTCCTACATGCTCCATAATTCAACCACTCAAAGGTGGCTGTTTGCTGCCAACTTAATGCTTGTGTGTTTTGACTGCTTTCACGATATTTTATCAGCACAATTTGTTTTGCTGTCATTTCCCCAGCCAGTCGTGCACTGTGCATGTGTCCTTCCTCACGTTAAGTGCTTTCAGATTCCCCCTTTTTTATTTTCTGTGATCACTGTGACATGCTCATATCCACATCATGACACATCTGTAGGCAATCGTGAGCTTTTGCAGATGCAGTGTCTAGTCTAATAAGTGTATACAGAGCTGTGTGCAAGTTCATTGTTAACGTAAGTCCCTGAAAGTTTGCTTATTGAATTGTGAGAGGAGCGTTTTGATGGAGGAGGAGCCGTGCATACAAAGAGCTCGTCTAAAGTTTGACCTTATGTAAGTCAAAAATGGATCTAACTGCTAAAAAAAATACAAAACACAAATTTATTTATGAATATATTGAGAATTCTTTATGTGCACAATATATGTTGGTGTAACTTGCATACCTGCATGAACCCATATTGCACAATACAGCTTTACACTTTTTTTTTTTTTGCTAGCTCGCTAGCTTGCTAGAGTTTTGCAGCACTGGGTGCTGTTGCTTGCATGCGCGGTGACCCATGTGTCAGACAAAGTCAGATGTCACACTGGCTGCCCTGTACGTCAATCAAGTGACAGATTTCAATAGTGAGGACGGATGATGGGCTGACGTCTACTTTGCTAATTCCATGCGATCTACCCACGCTACCTTTACCATCGAAGTATTAAGCTCCCCTGATATACAGAATACATTGTGCATGGAAACATGAATTTTTCTTTCTGTGCTTCACCCGGAGCCTTGAGCCAGTTTGCTTTCATCGCTCTCCGTGACGTTGTGTGTAGACGTAGCAGACAGTGAAGCTCAAAGCCTGCAAAGCTTCAAAGGTCGCTCACAGACCGATGTCCGTCCTGCTCTGAGAGTTCGATATGTAGTCCCATTTTGACTCATGACGTTTTTTTCTGTCTTTACAGACTCACACCTTGTTCTCCCTGCTGGGCCTGAGTCATGCTTATGTGACGAGTATCGGCAAACTGGTGGGGGTGGTGGCCCTGAAAGAGGTAGGAAACTTGATTTCTTACCCTCTTTGTGGCCTTAGTCCAATGAATGCTACCTAAAACCAATAACTTCAATAAAAAAAGTCTCATTGTACTGAATCCAACAAAGCCATTTTTGTTTTTAATGATCTCAAGTTTTAGGCATATTTTCGTTTCTTTTCTTGACTGTGGAGGCAAGACACTTTGCTTGGAGTTTTGTTTTTGAATAATGTCGGACTATTTTGTTGGCATAATCAATACCTTCTCTGTATGTTTCAAGCGGCCTTTGATTTACTTTCCATTCCTCCTGTCTTTTCCTGTTGATGTCTCTTCCTCTTGTATCTATCCTCCATTATTTCTGTCTTACTAACATCTCCACCTCACTTAACATTTGATCTTTACCTTCCGTTTTTTTCCATCCCTCCCTGCTTTCCTTGAGCTCTCTTCTGCTTTTCTCTTTCTTTTCAATTAAATGTAAAACATTTTTTTGCTAACATTTCTATCTCTCCGTTCCTTTACATACAGTACACGCCACCACTCACCTTCTCCATTCCTGCGCCTTTCCTTTATCTGTTCCATCCACCTTTATATCTCCTCTTCTTTTCCCTCCTCCTCTTCCTTCTCCAGCTTCAGAAGGCCATCGAGGGCTCCACACGCTCAGGGGTCCGGCTTCGCCCTCCCCTTGCCAGCTTTCGTGACATCACCAAACACAACTCTGTCTCTAAACCTCCACCTCCTGCTCCTGCTGTTCAAACCTCCTCAGCCACCCCTACCTCACCTTCCTCACTACCAGCGGCTCCCCAGCCTCCCTCCTCACACCCCACTCACCAGCACCACCATTATCTTCACGAAGAGGAAACAGAGGCGTGGATCGAGGGTGTGACAAAAGAGGCGGAGGAGAGTAGCAGCAGCAGTAGCGCAGGAAGCGGAGGTGGCAGCAGCCCCAGCAGCACGGGGGCCTGCAGTTTAACCAGTAGGAGTTGCAGCTACAACAGCAACCTCACCTTTCCTCCCCCTTCCTCCACTCCTCCCCCAGTCCCTTCTTCCTCGACTCCTTCTCCTTCACCTCCTCCTTCCTCTAGCCTTCCCTCCACCCTGAAGCCCCTGCAGGAACTGCTTGAGGGGGATGAAGACAGCGATGATGAGCCAATGGTTTAGATTAAATACGTGTGACGTTATGTTTTTTATAATGGAAAACCTTTTTTAATGGTGTGAGTTTCCTCTCGACTGTTCTTAATCTGTTGTTCTGGTCTTTAGACACCCATTTACCTCTTAATATCAAAACTGTAGTAGATCAGAGATCTTGCAGCAGTAGTGTGTGGTTGCTTGATGTTGTGCCGAGCTAGGCATTATTATTGAAGGCAATTCATCCTGATGATTTCTCTCCGTTCATTTCCCAGACTATTGCCTAATTTACCCCATGACAAACACATTGTCTTTCCTAAATAAGCTCAGTGTTTTCAGTACGTGTCCTGCCACACATCCTCCTCATTTTCCCTTTTTTTTCTACTGTTAAGAAAATTGACAGTTTCCCCCCAGTTTATTTGGTTGTTTTTTGTTTTTTTTTCTTTTTAATTTGGCAACCAACCATCTGCATACCATTAGACTAATGGAGCTGCTCGTTCCACTGTGGAAGATGGGCCAAAGCCCCAGAACGACCTCCAAATTGTGCGCTGACCTTGTGGATGCCGCCTCAGAGCTCATCTCATCACGGTTAAGTTGATAGATGGTGTAGCCGAAGGCAGCTGACGACAGCCAAAATCCTGTTGCGTTTTTATTTATTTTTTTCTCTAACAAGGAGGCCTTTTAGTTTGAGCAAAAATCACACATGACTAGTTTAATTAATGAAGCGTTATGATTAAGATAATGTTGCACAAAGAAATGCAAAAACATTAATTTGTGTACTTGACAGACCAAATTGATGGCTGATGTTTATGATGGCAAATGACAGCTGCCGTTTTGTCACTTACCATCTAGATTCTAAAGGAAGACGAAGACGTATGCTGACAGGGAAATAGGTGGATATTAATGAAATAATTGGCTTAATGACTGACCTCATTAGCATGACTATTTGACACATGATGAATATTATGGGGCATGGAAGCTTGTGATTGCTCTCTTACTTTGGCTGCTACAGAGTGTTACATTTTAACAAGAATGAAGACTGTGCCACTGCTGACACGTGATGTGCTACTTGTATATTTTTTTTTAGTCCACATTTGAGAATGACCTTTATTTTCCTCTATTGTTTTACACAGTTTTTGTACAGGCTCCGCAGCAGAAAGGGGATATATGTTTACCGTGGGTTTTCCTTTCAGATCATTTAGTTTTGTGTCTTACTGTTTGAGCATTACTTAAAGTGGATGGCAAGAGAGCAGAAAGACAGTGTAGCGAGGCCTTTAAATGAAATAGTCATGGCTAGTTGCAGTTCAGAAATACCCAGGGGAACTGAAACATTTAAAAGGCTTAGGAATTTCTAGATGTTTAGAGTTGGCTGTTGTGTCAATGCCATGGAAAACACACGTATCTCCAAATTTCCAGCCACTAAACTACCAAGTTATCCTCTGAGCTTGAGTTTGGCTTGAGTTTTGAAGAGCCCTACCTTCTGAAATTCAGTCACTGCCAGTCATGTTCACAAAACAGCTGTTAATATGAAAAGCTGCTCAGGGACTACTTTAATAAGCAAGTTTGTATGTTCCTGAACGTTCCCACTTGGAATGCACCCCTTCCTTTTCATCTCCTCTTACACTCTTCTTGTCTCATGGTGTCCTAGGATCAGTTTCTCAGGTGCTGCCTTAAAAGTCTTTAAATCTGCAGATTCAACACCAACCTTTTTTTTCTTGTGTGTGTGTGTGTGTAACTTATCTCAAATTGTATAAAACTGTGAACATTGTAGGTAAATAAAGTAATAAGTAAAATGGTCTAATGTGTCTTTTTTTTCTTTCCCAAGTTTTATCTTTATCAGGTGAGGCTTGACAGGAGACAACAATTGATTTGCACATAGAAAGGTTACTCGGCCCCCCTCCCCAAAAACTGAATTACCCAAGGTAGGGTACAAATATTGATATTTTTATTTTATTTTATGTTTTTTGCTTTATCAGCTATGCTAGGTTCATTTTCCTCGGGCAACAGCAATGAAATATTAATATACTTTTCATTATATTGGGTAATTTTGTTTTTAAGTCTAATTTTAAAAACATTTATCTAATCTGGTCTTATACTTTAAGGCCAAAGTTTAAACATTGTGTTTACCTTGGATGTGGCCACTGCATTAACAAAAAGAAACTACTGCAGCATTATTTGTAGCTATGCATTAAAAGCACTTTTGATCCCTTGTCATCTTTGATTTAGCTCTGTTTTGACAGGATAGCAGGCTTTTCAGATCGTCTTGCTTACTTATACTTTTTATCTTTTTTTTCTTTTCTTTTTTTGAAAGACTCTTTCTCTTTGTATTTCCTCTTTCATTTTCATTGTGCTCTTTTGCAGACCATTGTTGTGAAGGAATTGAAAAGTTGTTATCTCATTTTGAAACGCTGCTTTAATACATCCTTCAATTTAATCTCATACCAGCAGTTTTACTTCCACTCGGAAAGAACTGGATTTGATGTGCGTGCTTTGTTGGGTTTTGTACGTGCCTCATTTTGTACGATGAGGTTTCACTTATTTCAAACCCATCCTCAAATGTGATCTGTGTGTTGTGTGCTTGAACTTGTGATTTATAGTATAAGATCTTTGAGCAGCAGGAGGACAAACACGGGACAGATAATTATTTCAGTGACCGGGGGCACTGAGGTCTTGATTGCTGAAGTATAAGCTGATCGCCCTCTCGATCAGCCGTAAGTACAGGGGTTTTAGAAGAGAGGGTGTTGGTTGGCTTCACAGGTCACATCGGGACTTTCTCAGACTCATGACAAATACAGTTTCCTAAAGTATAATGCTTTCAAAGACTTCTATTATGCCACATATTTGTTTTATTCAAAGTGATTTTGGCGTTAAAGTCGCACAGGATCAGAAACACACCACTAGCCACAGGTTTCTCCAAATACATCAGCCAAAATCACAAAAGACAATAGAAGAACCCGACTGGATAATAGCACTTGAAAAGACAAGGACACTTCTCCGTCCTCAGACAATGATGAAGTCTTTACATGGCCCAGTTTAATGAACGAGGCCGTCGTAGTGATTGTAGTGTTTTAGCAGGATTGATGACTACACGAAAACTACTTCATCTCTGTGAGGAGAATCTCTGACCTTCACGCTGTAGCTTGAGTTTTTTGTATTTATTTTTTATTCATTGGAAAGTGTAGACTGTCATTACTTAATGATACAGTGCCCATAAAATACTATATTCAACCTCCATTGGAAATTTCCCCCCTATATTATTAACATGGAGTCATAGTCAATGAAATTTGGATTTTTTTTTACTATTAAATTACAAAAGCTTCAAGTCATTTAGTAGATGCACTTTGGGCTGAAATTTTAGCATTGAACCTGTGTGGATAGGTCTCAATCAGCTTTGAACGTCTGGGTGCTGCAATTGTTCCCCATTCTCCTTTGAAAAGCAGCTCAAATTCTTGTTGGGTTGCACAGAGGCTGTGGGTGAAAATCCCTCCTTAAGTCCAGCCAAAAAATTCTCAATTAAATTGAGGGTCTGTGCTCTTACTTGGCTACTCCAGACCGTTTTGTCACTGAACCATTTTCCGTGAAACTTTGGCTTATGTTTGTCCTGCTGGGAAACAATCATTTGCAGAGTGCATAAGGTTTTCCACCAGGATTTGCTCTTTTATTTTCCTCTCTGCCAACACAAGCCTTCCAGGGTCTGCTGCCTTCTGGAAGCTTCTCTGCACAATGACTGTGCCAGTCACTAACCTCTTTCTTGGACGCTCACTCTGTTTTTAAGGAGGACCTGCACATTTACACATGCCATATTTCATCCATTTCTTAATGAAGAATCCACTGTACTTCAAGAGACATTCAGTGACTTTTATTGTTTATCCCCACACAACTTCTTTTCAATAACTTTTTCATGTAGTTGCTTTGAGTGTTGTGTTGTTGTGTTGGCCTGATTTGCCAGTAATTGGACCTTCCAGACACGAGTGTATTCATACTACAGTCACACATCTCATTTAATTAACTTAATAGATGTGACTTCCAAAGCTGCACTGATGATTTGAATTACACTGACCATGACTCAATGTTTAAAAGTGTGTGTGTGTTTGGACAAAACAAAGCGAAGAAGAATGTTTCCCAGAATAGATATATTTTACACACAAAGTTACATTCATACAAACATACATACTTACATTCATACAAATACATATCAGTTTATTGGATATTGTTTTTTTTTTTACTATAAAAGGCAATTGGATATATTATTTCTTGGTATACTGTGGTACGTTGTTAGGGGTAGGTCACTGTTAAAAAGCATGCACTTTCTTTTGTTGTGTTCAGATCATAGCTTTGCAAATAACTCCAAGTGCAAGCCACTCGTTGCTTCAAGTAGGATAATTTACTGCATGTAATGCATCAGAACATGTCGGGTAGATACGTTAGGTACACGTTCAACGCCTGCAGGGGTTTCGTTAGGTGATGCACTCAGAATTATTTGCAGATACCGTCTCACTTAAGTCTGGTTGTGTCCACATTAATTTTTTTATTTTATTTTTTTAAACTAGGCCCTTTCTACTTCTTTTCCTGCCTTCTTGTTAATTTCACGTCCATCCATTTGTCCTCTGCGCAGGATTTAGTCCTGGATATTTGGTTGACGTGGTCCAAACTTTTATATCCGCCTTGTTTCAGCAGTCACTGAATTTATAGTCTCTCGATCTCTCTGATTGTAGTTCATTTATTCCTTATGACATGTGTAATGTATCAGAGTACCTGTACAAACTTAGTGGGCTTCTTGGCATATAGTTTGTGTCCATTACATCCCATGTCTCCATTAGAAAGTCTTCTCTTTCCTCAGACTCAAAGTGGGTAAATAGTTGGGAGGGGTTGGGATAATAGCTTGATTGGTTATTAGAATATTAGAATATTTTCTGTTTTTGTCAGTCTTTTTATGATCGTATGATTCAATTGGTTGCAACAACGACAATGGAGCCCTCCTCCACCTCCTCGTCCTTCTCTTCCAGCGATTGGACAACACAGGGCGTGACATCGAACAGTATCCTCTCTGCGGGGCGATCTGCTCTCTGTGCTGGTATTCCTGGGCTTGATCCTCTAGTTGAGGGGGCCTCCTCCTTCAGCGGCGAGGGGGTCAAAGAGCATGGCTCTGGTTCCAGGGTTAATGTCACGTCTTCTACCTGTAAACAAAGGAAAATTGCCGAAAGGATGAAAATGCTGTCCTCACTTAGCATACGTTGACTTCGTCTTTTTAAAAAAAATGAATCGCCTTCGCTTGTCTTGTTTTTTTTTTTTTACGACACAAAATGTGACGGAACCCAAAACCGAACTCACCTTTGTGAGCTCCTCCTCTTCATCTTCATGTTGCTCAGGGATGCCTTCAGAGTTGGGCTCTGGCTCCTCCCCAACTGTTTCCACCACTCCTACAACCATGTCAGCCATCTGTCCACTTAACTGTCCGATGATCTCCACCTGCAAGCAGCAACATTTACTTATTTTACTGCTTTTCCCTTTCGGTTTTACTGATTGTAATTAGAAGGAGAGTAAAGCATGTTTAATAACAGGCGGTTATCAACTCTTCACGTATAAGTTCTTCATAACAAACTTGGGGAGTCACACAAATACAACGGAGAAGGAGAAAAGATGCACAAGCAGAATATGAGCGTTCCAACTCTGACCTCAGCGTAGTTTACTGGTGCCGAACATCAGAGAGAAAAGACAGGTACCAAAAACACAGATGCTGAATCCAAATGCTTAGAATTGTAATCTCGCTGAATTTATGGCATGCTACTCTCAAGACCAGCAGCATTTAAGGATCTCTTCTCATCCAAGTCCGCCGCGGGCTGTCATGCAGACTTTTTGGCAATGCTTCATGCAGACCTCCAGCCTGTCTCCTACCTTACTGACTTCCCTGGCAGTTTTTCCCCATCATTCATTGCACTACAGATGTGCGCTAAATATCCCTGCTGGTATAAACAAAGCCAGATCCACAACACAAAAGTAGAAAATGTCAATGTCAAGCATGAGGAAAACATGGTGCAGAATATTGAAAGGTTCTTGATATGAGATATTGGTCACTTTTGAGGACATGTGTCCAATAGATCGGATTAAACATACATATAATGTAAATCTTAGCTTCCTACAATAGCAGAAGTAAATGCATAATAAGATATGCTGTCATGGATCAGGGTGACTGTGTTGTCTTACTCCTTCTGTGAAAAGAACTGAAGGGCGGTGTCTCCTCTATGTGCCTGTGACTATATATGCGGTCAAGCTCTCATAGCTGCTCTACTGAAATAAATTAAACCAGCATGTAGTCAGCAAAGTCTGTAATCTGAGCATTTGGATTCAGCAGGAGACTGCCTACCTGGTGTGCCTCCACCTGCGCAGCTCCCCACAAGTCAGCTAGCCGAGGGTGGGTGGGAGGGCCGAGGCTGTGGATTGTGCTGTTGGGAGTTGCTTGGAGGGAATGGGAGGCACTATGTAACCTGTGCTCCACAGACTGTAGACACAAAGGAACGTGGGAAACGGAATAGGATTTACTGTGAAATAATTTGAATATGTTTATAAGCAGTTGACATGATTGTTAATCGCCTCGCACATGCATGGCTCCGCCAACTGGTCACGTCAGATTTACACACATCTGTCAAAACTTATAATCAAATTAATTAATTCATGACTCCAAGTGAAAATTTGACCCACATGTAATTCTTAGATTGGACAGACATGAGGTACCAGAACTTGACCTTGGTCCACCAAAATCTAATCTCTTCATCTTTCAATTCAAGTCTATGTGTTTGACACATTTAAAGACATTTCATGAAGGTGTTGCTGGATATTGCTTTCCTTGACCTTGACTATGATTTGAGTTCTTTGAGTGTAAGAGGATTCTTCTACTGATTCGGTTGAAAATCCAAGCGTGTTCCTGAGATACAATATAATGTTAATTGATACAGGAAAGACGATGGATGAACCTACAGGCAAACCGAAAGCATTATGACCATAGCTGCCGCCATCGCGGGGGCAAAAAACAAAAAAACAAATTCATGACCCTCCTCTTTACAAAAACAAATGACAAAGCAGTTTTATTCTTGTGGCATTTAGCTCTCTTTACTGCAGACTTGTGTGCTCACCATCTATTCTCTAATAATGGCCTGCATCTACTTTTAGTTCAGGAATGGAGCTGCAGGGAAGAGAGCAGAAAATGTCTCAGCCTCTTATTCATAGACTGATGCTAAGAAAATTGACTCCCTGACCGACAGACTTGAATAAAAATAAAATGTAATTTATTCAATATTCTTCGGCACAAGGGAAACTATAACGCACAGTAGAGCTAACAACCTCATTTCTGCCATGGTTTCAGATTTGTACACCTGTCCCTGACCTTTTCAAGTTATTATTTCATAACCTTTTGTTATTTAATGAGCTCTCAGTATGTAGCAATGCAAGAGCAGCTAACGAAGCCAAATAAAAAAGACCTCAGGAGTCACATCGCGACTCACATTATTTGCAGAAAACTTTCCAATCCATGAATTTCACAAGTGATTCACGCCAGTAATAAACAACACAGTCTGAACTTTAAGCCTTTTTATACAAATTAAAGCTTGTGATTTAAAATTAAATGTATTTAAACAGGTTTATTTTCCAGTGAGGCCCTGAAGTCCATTCAGTATGTCTGTAATGAAACAACACTGCAATCTAATTATAATATTTCGAAATTAAATCAATTTGACTACTGGATAAAATATTATGCTATCAAAATAACCATAATACCATTGATGTTTCTATGTTGCATACGCAAAATATATGACTTTAACAACAGACACTGAGGGTCTTGCTTTAAATTATACCTGACACCTTCACTGTTTACACTCTGATATTGTAAACTTACTGTTCATAGTAACCGCGGAAACTGTAAACGACAACTAACCTGTTGTTGCTGTTGGTACTGCAGAAGCTGTTGCTGCTGGTAGTGGTGAATGTGTTGGAGCTGTTGGAGTTGGGTCTGCTGCTGCAGGGTGAGTTGACTCGGGTGCTGCTGAAGGTAACCGCCCACTGTTCCATCGTACCCCTCACCAGGTGTACCTCCCGCTCCACTGCTGCCTCCTAGAACCATAGATACATATTAATAACAACCATAAGACGCTTAGTGTTGGGAGACGGTGTGAAGACACCAGATGTCTTCCTTACCACCACCCATGATGTAGGAGCCTGCAGCAGGCGAGGCAACACCGGAAGGCTGGCTGGTGATTGGCTCCCAGCCATCAGAGGAGGACAGGCAGTATAGGCCCTGGGAGACGTAGGTGTGAGGCCAGACATCTGCAGAGGAGTGATGGAGCACCTGGTCTGTTGGGGACAAGCAGACAGGTGGGTGGAACGAGATTTTAGATGCCTTAAATACGAAAGATAAGAGTCATTAGAGACATGAAAGAGGTGCATTAAAAGCAAAACTTTACTGAGACGTTTGTAGAAGTTGGAAGAGTCTCACACACATACCCACCTACACCTGTGTGACCAGGACAGTCAAACCTCCCACCTCTATGGTCTTTTATGTGTTCTAGTGCTTTTATTAGTTAACAGGTTGACTAAATTTTAACTAAGACATAACTTGTCTGATGGATAATTAGGATACAGCTTTTATCATCTTTCAAGAGCTCTGAGCAAATAATTTTGTGAAAACCAAATGCGGCAAAATCTTTTCTTGGAATGTGACATGCATGAGGCAAAATCGAGTCAACTCAAGTGACAATTTAAACTCTCCCATAAAGTTGTACATGAGGATAAACCTCATCCAAAAGCAACAAACTGCAACAACTAATAAGATGATTAGCCTTATCTGGAGTTGTATTGTTAGTATGGCGTAGACCCATAGAAGTGAGGGGACGGGGCTGAACATCAAGTCTGCGAAGGGGAAATGTGCCCTCAGTCTTATGCTTATATTAAGTAGCTTTTTAATTGTTGCTGTCTTTGTGTGTACTGTGCATGTGTGTGCTAGTGTTGCAAGCCAAATAAAGCACTGAGCAGAGCCCATATGGTGCTGTTAATGAGAGCAGGGCTAAGTCCTTGTGCTAACCTACAGGGTCCCTCGGGGTTTGGAAAGCACTCAGCAACAACACCAGCGAAAAATGTTTACAATGTTACTGTGTGTAAGTAAAGGCTGCATGCAAATACAGATTTCAAATTACCTTTGTCGTTGCTCTTAAAAAGTGGTTTTGATTCTTTTTTCTTCTTTTTTTTTTTTAGGTGGTTTAGCTGTTCTTTGTGAGGTCAAATGGGGGTTTTCTAATTTTGCCTGAGAAAATTGCTCTTCTCTTCCTCTGTTTTCTCATCCTTTGTACAGCTAAGCTCAGTAGACAGCTCACCACCTGAGGCTCAAACCACAAATTAGGATCCGAGTTTGTTTCTTTCAAGCAGTTTTCGTTTAATCAGTGAAGTGTAAAATGGAATCCTCCTAACTTCCTGTTTATGCGTTTCATTTTGTTATGTGAATAAAACTTTAAACTTTAAAATGTCGAAATTATCAGAACTTCCTATGATATTTTACAATTGACAGGCTGTCATGTGGATTTGTCATTTGAAAGTTTTTGAGTTGGTGCCTGATAGAAATAAAAACGTGGAGCTGCAGCTTTGTGTGAAAATCTGTCCAGAGTTCTTACACTTTGCAATATTAGTCTGTGAGAATGCATTATTTGTGTTTATTCTTCAACCGTTAAAAGGGCTAAAATGTCTTCAGTCTGCTAAATGACAAGGCTGCACAAATTATTCAGCCCCCCTTCACGCACTTGTAATTGTAGATGTATGGAAATGGGCGTTATGTGCCAGCATTAATAAATGCTGCAGCTGTTTACAACTAAAAGCACCAGAAGCCAAACCCTGTAGTCGACAGCCATTTGGAACGATTTAAATGGCAGTACCTCTGCTGGTGATGCTCTCCTGGTTGACCTCACTGAGGTGGGCAACGCTCCCCTGGTTGGAGCCAGCTCCCATGCTCTCCCCGTCCATCGAGTTCCAGCCGAACAGAGTGGCCTCAGAGATTGCAAACTGCTGCATGATGCCTGAGGAGGGAGGAAGATCAGTGTCAGTGCTAGCTGAGATGCAGAAACTGATAATAACAAAAGCAGTGTATAAATATGTTGCGTGCCACTTCTCGGAGTTTAGAAACCAACATGAGTTAACAATAGTTATTAACGTGAAGAAACAGCAGATGTGGGAAAGGGAACACACTGTTTATTCCACTGTGGGAAATCAGTAAATGTTGCAGACAAATAAATGAGCATGAATAACAAACAAAATGAATAATTTAACTTTGCTTGACATAGCAGATGAGCCAGACCCAAAAAGCTTCATTGCAGAAAAATGATGCACTAGATAACCAGGATGAGTCTTTGTTATATTTCTTAGCATTTGTGCTATATATATTTTTTTTTTCTTGACAACTTCTCACTTTTTAAGCAATGTTTAATATCTGCTTGTAAGATTATTTGAGGAGCATGTGATGTCTAGGATGATTTCAACCAGTCAAATAACTCGATTAAAACAGAGCTTCTGTAGCCTCAGTGGCTCTTACAGTATACATTGTATTTGCTCATCTAACAGTGTAGCATCTGTACATTAGTGCCCAGATGTGCTCTCACCTGCAGCAAAGCGAGCCTCCTTCTCACCATCACTAAGGTCGCTGTAAGCATCATTCTCCAGCCTTCTCTCCTTTTCCCTTTGCAGGTTGCTGTGCCCCGTACCGCCTATGGGTCCTGCAGATGGTTTGCCCCAACTCTGCCACTCAATCATGTGAGCAACGCGACCCTGGGCCATGGCAGTGGGCTTGGTCACCTTGTCTTTCATGGAGCGGGTCACACCTATAAGAGGTATCGGGGGGAGCAGGAGGAGCAGACCAGCAACACACACACGCACACACACACACGCACACACACATCCAGCAGACACACACAAACACTGTCAAAGCTACTTCTGGCCTCAGCAGCAAATACACCTCCAAATGAGGCTCAGGGAAATAGAATGAGAAATTTTGATGTAGGGAATCTATTGAATAGATGGAACTATGATGGATAATGTAATGTTGGTAATAAATGGGTTTGGATGAATTCAGAGAGTTCTGTAATGGGTTATGGTATTACAACATGATGGGTACTTTGCACTAGTAGAATTAAAATGTATTTATTTATTTTTATCTATAAGGATTGTGTGAATGAGTCTACAATACAAATTTCTGTGGATATGCTAAAATGCTTTTGCGTAAATATAAATCTTAAAATCTAGATTAACTGCTAATGTAAAAAATTATATAAATAAGCAGCTTTTTTTTTCCCTTCTAATGTCATTTAGGCCACGAAGAGCTCGTGCTGCAGTAGTTTGGTGTTAAAAGCCTAGTTCAACAACATATTAGTGTTGACATATATCGGGCTCTGAAACACACCAGGCTCTAACCTTAAAACAACTGCTGCTTTCAAACTTTCCATCAGTGAAGCAAAGCCACAGAATATCTAGCATCCCCATTGGCTCTCATCAAAACCTAATAAATGAGTCACATTTCAACTAATACCTCTTCCACATTAAAAAAAAAAAAAAAAAAAGGGCTGTCAGTCACCGCTCTGCCTCTATTCATATCAGTCTCATTATCGCTCATTTTATATGGTTGTGATGTAATTGATGTGCATGAGGAGAGAATGATTTGGTACACAATCAGACGAATGCCACATAGAGGTGAACTCGCACAGCAGTGAGTCTTTGCTTTTTAAGCTTGTCTGAGATTTAGCTTGAATATTTTACTATATTGAGCTGCAACATTCTGCTTTGTTTTCTGTTTTCTTCATCACAAATCTTGAAAACCAACATTATGTAAAAACGTATAATTATAATTACAATCACTGCAGTTCGACATATCAGCCTCTCTAGATCTCATTATGTAAAAATGTACAATATTCAGATCTGACTGAACACACTGCAATTAGTTCTTGAATAATCATTATTTATAATCTGATTAATTAATCTACTAGATCAGAGCAGTTATTTGCATAAAAATTCGGAAAGTCTCTGTTCAAGAAATGGACTGAAGTGAACAAGGTCAGACTTTAAGTGCCATAAACTAACCAAACGGATAAATTGGACAGGTTTGCCTGTTTGCCCATTAGAGTTTGTCGAATTGAACAGAAAAGGACAAGGACAACGGCTGAAATGCTGACATATCCATATTAATACTTAAAACCATTACTCATCTCCTGGTAAACAGACTAAATGAGATTCATTAGACTTTATGTAATTAAAAACGTGTTACAGAGACTGAGAGGGGCAGAAAAGTAATCCTTAGGTTTATGCAGAACATGGTGAAAGGTCCACGGGCAAATCTCTGCCCAATTAAGATGCAAATACGGGACTCAAACTAGGGACTTATTCACTGAGTCAAATGCTTGCAGAGTCTGATTGATAAAAAATAAAATTAGAGTCATACAGGCTTGAATAAACATTGACAGAGCTTTGGAAATTGCTACCCTGGTCCAGGGGGCAGGCTAGAGGCTGAGTTATAAATAGACACTGTGTTCCCCGTAGACAAAGACAGCCAGTCTCATCTGAAAATCAAACACGCCCTGCAGGGTCTAATTGGGGATGGAAAAAGCAATGGAAAGGCTGGTGATGAGGAAGGGTGTTGGGGTCTTGGCTATTCAAAAGGCTGAAAAAACACACACAGTGCTATAAACAGATTTTTTATTATTATTATTATTATTTTATTTATTTATTTTTTTTTCAAACTGCACCAGACATAAAGTAACACAGGTTTTAAACAAACACTCTGAGGCGCTACACTTACCCATTACAAAGCACAGAGCGCTACACTTTGAAGCACAAGAGAGCACAAAATGTCACAACACTGCACAAAAGATTCACTGCTTCACAAATACTGGGCCACACAACCACCACCAACAACAACACTGCCACATTACAAGTACACTACATTTCCCAACACGCCTGTGGAGATGCTTTATTGGTGTAATTAAAGTAAGTAATCGCACTTACTTTAGTTTCTTTGAAATCAAAGATCTGATCGGATTCCCATCAATGACTGCTAAATGTGTCTGTCATTGACGTGTGCTGTTGATATCAATGGAAAAGAGGGGGAAGTAGGGTGTGATGTAGGAAGGGGGGGCACCCACAGGGGCAGCCATGTTGGTTCCAAGCTCCCCGTCCTCCTCCTGTTGCTTTAGAGTGAAGTTGTTTTTTGAGGCAAGGTTCGATTTACAAAATTGACCATTTACAGCAGAGATTAAAAGATAATTTTCGTTTTTTTCCCCCAAGTGTCTCAGACGATCCTTTGACATTGCGTGCAGTGCAGAAACCAAGTGAAAGTGACAGCAGAATGGAGTTTTAAAAATGTCTGCAAATCTCTAAGGGAAAAGGCGTCTAAAGTTAATTACAGTGTCTAAAGCATAAAATGTCCAACAAAGTAATGAAACACACCAGTGCGGTGAAAGAATCTTGGCTTCGTGACACAGGTGTCATTGAATTGTGACCAAGGCCTTTGGGAGCCAATGAAATACACAAAGATATTTCTTTGATATAGAGTAGCCAACTGGAAACCAGATTCTGCACATACATTTTTACGCTGAGCTCCAGGCCAATATATTTCTGTCTATGTTTGTTTGATAGGCATGAGATTAATTCCAGGAAGGATGATTTGTGGAAAAGGGTCACAAGTTTAGAGGTTTATAAAATGGTACAATTGCACAGTAGCTTAGGTGGGAGTTTACCACTCAAAAGTTATTCTGTCTCGAGAAGTAAACCATCAGTCTACTGTGTTCATGCTTTACTATCAGTGCATTGCTAGATGCTGCTGTATATCACGGTGTTATTAAAATGTTTTTGTTCCTTTGTTTGCTTGTTTGGTTTTTGCAGTGCTGAAATCTGAAAGAGTATTTTTTTCCCCTCTGCTTTCACTGAGAAAGGATTGTGAAAGGAAAAGAAACTCCATTCTGCAAAGTAATTAATGGTCCTTAATATACTGTAATGCTGAATGAATGTTACCAGATCATATTAACTATGTAAGAAGCAATGGCAAAATGTGTTGCTAGTTCTCTGGTGATCGCTGTGAGACCACACAACACATTCATCACTTGGCTGCTGTGCTACTCTGGCGCCAAACAACCGTCTGAAATACATGCGCACCAAAAAACCAAAATTATCTTTCACACAACAGGAAATGCAAGCTTAGCCCCTGTCAGTCCTCAAAAGCAACTTCATTCTCGACCCACTGTGGAGCATATGGAGGCAACATGGGGGCTGTTTTACCACCTAGCAGCACAGACACACACCTGACACACCTGACAGAGAGGACTTAGCCAGGGCACCGATCCCATAGGTGTTGGTGGGCGTCCTCTTGAGACGAGGCAGAATGGAAGTAGTGTCCTCCATGGACAACTAGAGAGAGGGGGAAAGAGTTGAGGTGTTGTCACAGCAGAGAGGTTGAACAGTAGTATAAAGGCAGAGGATGGAGACAGAAATAGAGGTCAGGGTGGGGAGGGTGGAGGAACACTGGAGTAGGTAGGACGCAGATCCAATGAAAGGGAGGGGAAAATGCAGTGTGACGGCAAAAGTGACAGCATAAGAATAGTTGAGAGAAAATGATATATGCATGAAAGAGAAAACGAAATGAAAGAAATTGAGGTGAAGGGAGCAGATGATTGAAAGTCAGAGATAGAGGAGCTTGTAATAGAGGGAATAAGAAAAGGAGGGTTAATTATTTGAGCACCTTGTAAAAGGCTTACAGGGATCGTTGATTGAATAGGAGGGACTCGTATTCACACGATGGCTCGGAGAAAATGTGATGCTTAATTGGTGATTCAGAAGCATTTTAAATGGACGTGAGCGGCTGGAAGTTGACATTAGTAGTATATGAGACTTTTTGTTGGTAAAAATTGTGTGTATGCTGTACAAAGTGAATCCGTGATTACAGTTGTTAAAAGCTGTCGGTTTTCATGAAGCAGTCCAGCTCTGGGTAAAGAGAGCTTAATGTTGTATAGTCCCTGCGTTTGCCTGTGTTCGTCCATCTTGACTTTTCTGTTGCTTTGAAACCACCTTTTGGAGAAGGAACCTGATCACAACAGAACAAGATCACAATATTCTTCCAGAGTCTATGTTTTTCGGTCTGTGTCTTAACCACTGACTTTCCCTGAGCCTGACCACTTGATGCGTTTCGCTTGACCCTAATCGTGTTTCTCTTACGGTCCATGTTCTGCCGGGATTAACAACTTCTGGCGAATATCAGCTACTTTTTTCACTCTGTCATCTTTGTTCTTTAGGTTTTCTTAAACAGAAAAGAAACAACAGTAGAGAGCTCATGTAAAAGACAATACAATACAACAGTATTAAGTGACAGGTACAAATCTGCCATAAATACATTGAGTCATATAGCATATAATAATGATGGTTTGATATATTAGAATTTTGTTTATTTGGACACGTTAAACATATCCCACATTCTTCTCCAGAGTTAAACTTAGAGTTCATGCTGTGATCAGAGTTTGAGGGAACGATAAAACATATTTTAAAGCCAGAAAGAGGAGAATCACGTTAGTAGATGATCAGTCAAAACAGTAGGACCAAGTACAATCATGGCTACATCCCATCTGCCTGAAAATATCTCCCCAGTGTGTGTGTGTGTGTGTGTGTGTGTGCGTGCACGTGTGTGATCTCTGCTGTACTTCCTGGCGCCAGTGTTCACGGTAATCCAACGAGCAAACTAATGAACTCAGAGACAGATCCTGGCTCTTAGTGACGTCCTCACAACAGCTAGTTACAGTTGGAAAGCAGAAAAAATATATATTTGGGGCTCTGTGATCAATGTTATGTTATATTTTAAGTTAAACTGCATTAATTAGCTAAAGGCAAAGTATTTTCACCCCCTGCATTGTCCTATCTGCTTTCATATCTTCAGCAAGTAACAGTAACATAGCAGCCAGTTGGTCTGCAGGAATACAAACATAGCTATTATAGCAATCCATGATCTGCATGTCTCCTTAATTAGTTTTCTGTCTAAAGCCTGATCATGCTCTCGTGTAATAGACTAGACATTTATTCCCCGATTAAAGAAGAAAAACCCTCCCTATATTGCCTTGATTCCCTTCCAAACTTTCACTTTCAGACTAATGTTTTGTAAAAAAAAAAAAAACAAAAAAAAAACAGATAAACTACTGTTTTCAGCAAATAAGCTGAAGCACAGAAGCTAAAATGACCCGACTGTATTTTACCCGGTCGGCACCAAATTATGTTGCTCTGTGTTTGTTGGATGTATAAGTAAGCAATTGTTTGCTGGCACATGAGTTAGAAGTATCTTCTAAGTTGACAGGGCTGCATGTCTGTCACCTTGTTCTTGAATTGTTAAGTGCACAAAGCCAAAAGCTTTTCATGGGTCGCTAAGTAATCAGTTGAGTTTTATTTGTGTAGCACATTTCCTACAGGTGCATGATATTCCAATGCTTCCCAGCTGACTAAGGTATAATAATGGGACAGAAGAAATCTGAACAGCAACCTCTACTACACTACTACTACAACCAGTTTCACAAAGATCTGTAATAAGTGTACAGTAAAAAAAAAACATAAAATACAAAGCAGACACATGACAGTGACAAAATGTGTGATAAAAAACAGCAAAATGGACATCTAACATTATATAAAATAACATGAAAGATTAGGGAATAAAAACATTTACAAAATTCATGCTTCATTCATTTTCTCCCATGCAGTGCATTGCTACCTTTTCTGTAGCGTTGCTACAGAATGATTTTTGCTTTATCTGCCCATAAAAACAAGCCTTATGAGTTTACTCAAGTATTTGTACAAACTTCCGAAAGCCAATAAATGCTTCCTTTGGGTCAGCGAGGTATAAAAGCCTGTCTCCTGACCTCTGCTGCTTGAAGCAGGAGTTTGTTTATGGGGAGATTATTTGCCTCTGGGCAGCTGTGAGTAAAAATGTGCATTGTGCGAGAGGAAAAGAAATAGTTGATGCACTTCATTATGCAGTGCTTTCAATAAAAAGTGAGAGTTGTACAAAGGCCTTAGTTGTGGTAAAGATAAGCTTATTACAGCCTGTTATCTGAGTCTGTGTGTGTGTGTGTATATATAAATATGAAGCTTGCAGTACAGTAGATTAGCAGAAAGCCGCGTGAGGAGATGGATGGGAGAGAGCGTGTTTACCGGGAGAAAATGAAAACTGAGGGGATAAAGGAGCGAGAGAGAGAAACGTGGGAGTGTTGTGAAGGGGCTGAAAGGATAAATAAGTAGGAGGTCATGTACTCAAAACCAAAACTCAGGTAGTGAAGGATTGATGGAAAAGAAAATGGCAACACAGTGAGATGTGAGGAGTGAAAAGAAGGACGTGAACAAAGACTTACGTTGATTCCTTCCCAGGAAAACTCGGCACGGCCATGCTAGGGGAGGGAGGGGAGGAGAAGGGGGGAAGAAGGGGAGGAGAAATGCACAGGAAGGTATAGCAATGGTTGGACGAGAAGAAGGAGATTTTAAACTGTGACGAGGAGACGTGAGATATCGAAACTGATGTTTTTCAGCCTTGGTCCTACAGCTGTAGCCATTGAAAGTGTCAGTCTCTGGGTTTGTCACTCTTGGGGGCGATTGCTCGTCTCTTGTCCCATGGGATGACATGTGGCGCTCAGCTTATGTAATTTACACATTTCCTTTTAGCATGTCAGTCATGTCTTTTCAAAACACAACAAATGAAGTGTTATAAAATGGATGATATTTGAACTTGAGTTTGAGAGTTTGAACAGGCACTTTTACTTAAGTATTGAGCTTGTGTACTTTTATCTTAAAGTGTATGTGTGTGTCTGTGTCTGTGTCTAAATCGAAATAATCTTCAGGCTTCGGGCATATTTGTCATTAACCCTCGTTAACAACATATCCATTTAATTCTATCTTTGTGTATCAGGAGCTCACAACAACAAGCAAGCTTGCGAATTATTTTGTAATTCTAACCAGGCACTTAAAGCCGTAATCCACACGATGTAAATGAGCTGTGCAGTGTGTATGTTCATGTACTGTGCAGCAGATCAGTGTCACGAGCTCTCAACGGTTCAAAGGCAGTTGAAGTGTAGACAGAGCAGCATTGGACATGAGAAGCGGTTTTTAGAATAGAAGGGAAAACCTAGAATGTGTGTAATTGTGTGTCATAGTGTTCGTCTTGTCTCTCTTTGTCCTATAGCTACTATTTAGCAGTAACATTGTTGCTGCAGGCAACGATATTTATTTATTAATTTATTTGGGGCCCCATACACATGCACACAGACGCACACACACCCTCACAGACAGTCATGCATATTCATCGTGCTGTACAACAGACGCAGTGACAGTGAAGGAAACATTTTGGAAACTGTGGTTGCTCCAGAGAATTTAAATGCACTGCTGTCAACATTACTTTTTTATTTATTTATTTATTTATTTAATACATCGGGGCACATTGTGACACTGCCTTAAGGAGTTTCTCCGCTGGCACTTTAAGCTTGTTATCACAGCGCTCAAAGCCACTGCTCACACACTGCATGAGAGGTGAAACCGTGAAGGTCCTAAACCAAACTATCGAGTCAAACTAAATGCCACTTCTTACATTTTTACTGCGGTTGCTTGCACAGAGGAACAAAGAGGCGTTAAACATTCAGCGATGTAATTTATGGCACTATGCAATGTACTGTCATTTTTTTTTTTTTTTAAATCTTGAAACCAAACAAGCTCCAGCGTCGCAGTGTCTGAACTCATAAATCAGGCATTTATCATGAATTACTGTATGTACAGATAATACAATTCTAAGTTTTAGAATAATATTGCTCCTTAATGCATTGGCTTCTATTTATGTAAACACAAATGCTTTCCACAAAAAAATGGGAAAAATTTAAATTTGCAAATCATTTGAAACCTGCTATTGATTGTAAATAGTTTTTTTTCCTCTTTGCTGACCTTGAATTCAGTGTTTGAATTTGAGGTCAGCAAGACATTTAAAAGGTGAAGAAAAAAAGTAACATCCATTCATTATCTGTAACTGCTTATCCTAATCAGGGTTGCAGGGGGATGAAGCCTTTCCCAGCTGTCACTGGGCTAGAGGTGGGGTACACCCTGGACAGGTCTCATCTCGGGGCCTGGTGAAGTGCTTTAAAAAGCAAAGGGAGAATGAGTCTTTCAGGAGGACGGAGAAAGGCTCAATGCCATTACATTTCTGAACTTAAAATTTCCTACATTTTAAGACATAATATCATTAAAACATTCCTAAAATCTGGAGAAATCTCCAGGTCAAAAACAACAGGCACTGCGTGGAAAACATTAGATAACTTTCCACATCTCAGGAACCACCGTTAATACTGTACGATATAGTGATATTTTTAGGCTTTGGAGCAACACATGCTGACATCCAGAGGACATTTTTTTCATGGGTGACCTTGTTTATTTTAGCAACACAGTGCTAAACCACAGTCTGCACATATTACAACAGCGTGGCTTTCGTAAAATCGCAAATCGCTATTGAAAAGGTCAAGTTGCCTTTTTCGTATGATGTCACTGGTGAAAGTGGCTGCAGCGTGGACGTAACGGCCTCTGAACAAACAGAGCGAGTAATACAAATACTAAAACGGTAATGACATGGATGAATTGGCAGTAAAACTACGAAGAAAAACAGGGGAAAAAAAATGTAAGTGGTGAAAATACATTTAGATGGAGTCTGTATTGGTCCATGCTTTAATCAGCAGCTGCTGGGCACTGGGCCTCTATAAGCAGAATATCTACATGAATTAATGTGAATCTGGCTCTGACTTACTTTAAGGCCTAACAGCCCTGATTAACATTATTCATTTGGTGTCAGACACAAGGGCTAGTTAGCAAATTGAAACCCTGGGCAACCGAAAACAGAACGCTATAATTAATTCTCTTCCTGTAGGCGTCCTTTGCTTTCTCTGTAGCATGGATGTAATTTTCATGTCAGAGATGTTTATTTTTCTGACACCAGAATGAGGAATAGGAATAATCTTCTTCTCACAAAGCAGCCGCTGAGATGGAACAGGGATTTAACAACCCCCCCCCCCCAATATGTCACCATTCGCCTTGTTGGGGTTTTGCCACAGATTAACAAGAACAGGGGAAGAGCTCAGTAATAATAACTACAAATGCAGTGACAAACTCACCTCAAATACAACCAGACAATAGCAACAATATGTGCAAAGAATATATATTCTTAACTCTGTGTTTTAAAAGTTCCCTGAAGAAGTTTCCTGAATAAACACTCCCACTCACTGTGTAAAGCTCACAGAGCTGACAGACGAAACCCAACTAATTGAATAATGCTTTACTTAATCTGAAAAGCTAATGAACATTCTCAGCGGTGGTGCTGCAGCTTGGACTAAAACAAATTACTCTTTCACTTTCACTAACAAGAGGGAATCACTGAGCAATCTGAGGTCATCAAGGACAAAGTCACCATTTCTAAGTTGAGAGATAATTATTGCTTAATACATAAAAATAATTAAATATATGAATAATAAAATACAACAGTATTTTTTTAGCTCATGTAATATAATGAATTGTTGATATACACAGATCTATACAGTAAATTAAACTGGTGTTATCCCCTGTTTCAATTAAGCCCTTGTACTTTAGATGTTGCTTCAATATTCTAAGTTAAAAGTAAATAATATTCCCACCTTCAAAAAAGACGCCTTTTTTAAAGAGTTTTTTAAGTTACTGTTAAATTGCTGACATTTATTTTAAGCTTAAATTTGGGAAAGATAATTTTGTGAACCCAGTGTTTCGGGCCCTTCCTCTCTATACGTACAGTAGTTGCTGGAACAAGTTTCTGCACAATTGCAGTTCGGTCATATCGTTGCAGATTCATCTTCTTAGTGGCCGTTGTTGAGATATTTCCATCTGTGCCAAAGTAGTTGTCTAGTTAATGGCTGATTTTGCCACGACTAGATCTCTGCTACTCGCATAGCTACAGGTGTTTCATTTCTTAGGAATAAAATACCTCGAGCCTTGAGATCCAGAACTCTGAGCAGCTCTTCCTGTAATCATGTAGTCCTTGGTTTTGATCAATGACCCTGTCAACGTCCCACAAATTATTGTCATTTTGTGCAGTGGAGCAGAAAACTGCACACTTGAGCGTATTCACAAAATGTAAATAACAGGGTTCGGGGGTCAGTGTATTGTTCACATAAAGGAATGAATCATTTATAATGGTCAAATGTATGCGGAGGTGCAAGTGACAATAGTGATGTCACCACCTCATACTGCGCGCGTGCAGTGTGTGTGTGTGTGTGTATGTGTGTATGTGAGTATGCTCATATTTTGCATTTAAAGAGACTCACTAAAGTATATATAACAGCAGCTGTGTAGCCTGGTCAATAATGGAGATTCCTGAATCACCCTGAGATGCAGCAGCACTTCGCAAACTCTTTTTTCATTTACCTACAATAACGGTTTCTCGGTAAACACACGTTCTCAACTCAACATTTCACTCTGCGGCTTTAAGTATTTTCCTGCATGCACTTGTTTAGATGCAGTGCACATTGATACTGTAGCAGACTACCATCATTTTTACCATAGTCAATAGCTCTACATTCTTCTCCTTTCAGCTGTTCCCTCTTTAGGGGTCGCCACAGCGAATCGTGTGCCTCCATCTAACCCTATTAAACAAACTAGTCAGAAACTCTACTGCCACCTCTCCTAGACACTTCCATACCTCCACAGGTTTGTCATCAGGACCAACTGCCTTTCCGCTCTTCATCCTCTTCAACGTCCTCCTCACTTCACTCTTACTAATCTTTGCTACTTCCTGCTCCACACCAGTCACCTCTTCTACTCTTCGTTCCCTTTCATTTTCCTCATTCATCAACTCTTCAAAGTTCTCCTTCCATCTTCCATCACACTCCTGGCACCTGTCAATACATTTCCATCCTTATCTTTAATCACACTAACCTGCTGCACATCCTTTCTATCTCTATCTCTTTGTCTGGCCAACCTGTACAAATCCACCTCTCCCTCTTTAGTGTCCAACCTAACATACAAGTCCTCATATGCTCTTTGTTTGGCCTTTGCCACCTCTACCTTCACCTTACGCTGCATCTCCCTGTGCTCCTGTCTACTCTCTTCAGTCCTCTCAGTGTCCCACTTCTTCTTAGCAAACCTCTTTCTGTATACACTCCTGAACTTCCTCGTTCCACCACCAAGTCTCCTTGTCCACTTTCCTCTTTCCAGATGACACACCGAGTACCCTCCTACCTGTTTCCCTGATCAAATTAGCTGTAGTGGTCCAGTCATCTGGAAGCACCTCCCAACCACCCAGAGTCTGTCTCAGCTCCTCCCTGAAAAATACACGACATTCTGCCTTTTTTAACTCCAACTTCGTCCTCTGCTCTGCCTTTGTCCTCTTCATCTTCCTCACCACCAGCATCATTTTACACACCACCATCCTGTGTTGTCTGGCTACACTCTCCCCTACCAATACTTTACAGTCACTGATCTCTTTCAGATTACAACGTCTACACAAGATGTCGTCCACCTGAGTGCTTCTACCTCCGCTCTTGTACGTCACCCTATGTTCCTGCCTCTTCTGGAGGAAAGTGTTCACTGTTTTCACCTCTAGAACATTCCTCACAAACTCCTCTTTCAGGATAACTCCTACTTTATTTCTCTTCCTATCTGACCCATGGTAGAACAACTTGAACCGTGCTCCTAAGCTTCTAGCCTTGCTACCTTTCCACCTGGTCTCCTGGATACACAGTATATCCACCTTCCTTCTCTGCATCATGTCTGTACCCTTCCCTGTCATAGTCCCAACATTCAAAGTCCCTACTGTCAGTCCTACACTCTTGACTTTTGTCTTCTCCCTCTGCCTAAGAACAGGCCTTTCTCCTCTCTGTTTTATTTTTTATCAACAGTGGCCCAATTTTTGACCAGAACCCTGTAGGTCAACAGCACCGGTGGCGGTAGTTGTTAACCCGGGCTTGTGATAGCATTCCTGCCGATCTTTTACTATAATATTATTGTGTTTTGTACATCTCAATCTGCTGGTGTTGTAGCACTGTGCTCCTTCGCAGTCACATTAAAAATCAGAGTGCTCTCTAACACTGCGGATGTCAAAATGTATGAATTTGCTAAACTCAGATTTAACCAGTGTCTGTATTAGTCACATTAAACAGAAAGTCGTGCATAATAGAAACCAGTGATACGGTTTTACACTACATGAAAGCAGTTCAATAAAAAACAAAAAAATGTCAAATAATCTTTCTAAAAGGGCTGTTATTGCTTTTTAGAATTACCATTCATTATAAAGTTTATGGTTAGAAATGCAGCCTGTTCTTGAGGGATTATATTACTGTTCTACATTAAAATTTAAAAGATTAAATGCATTCAATAGCTGTAAATATCTAATTGCCACTTTCAGGACAATTTGTGGTTTTCTCTTACAGGAACTAATTTGAAGTCTAAAACAACGATGCTGAGAAAAAACACAAATGGCAGTAAATGAGGTCTGGACTTGAGCTGGAGCTAAATCTCAGATCTGTTTGTGTTGTCCATCTTGTGTGAACTCTGTATGCATAAATTCTCAGAGGAGATCCAGTAGGAGCACTCAGTATTGATCTGACTCTTAGTGGATCCACAAACAGGCTGAGGTTTCAGCTAATGTGCCTTTCACTGAGTCTAATGCTACAGGGATATTTTCCTCACTTAAACTGACAGCGTCCAGTGTATGAATGTTAGTCCACAATGATTATCCCACAGCTTTGGGTTTTATGATTGGTAGGGAAGCATAAATGATGCAACTTAAACAAACTTAAACAACAGCTTTGTATGTTTTTTCTAAAGGGCACCTCAGGTTTACCACTTTTCCCCCTCGGCAGACCAGTACTTCCATACACTGAATACATACTATGAGTGGGGATGTGTGCTCCACGTATGCACATTATATGATGTCAACCTCTGACCTTCTGCAGCAAAAAGAAATTGAAAATATAAAACACAGGTCCACCCTGGACAGGTTTTACAGGCTGTCTTGGGGCTGACTCACAAACACACAGTAAACGATTTACACTCTCATTCACACCTACCAGCAATTTAGAGTCATCAGTTAACCAAACTGGAATGACTTTGGACTGTGGGAGGAAACCGGAGTGGGACGGAGGAAATCCGTACAAGCACTGGGAGAACATGCAAACTCCACATAGAAAGGCGGCAGCTGGCCAGGGACTTGAACTGGTGAGGTTTTACTGTAACGGTGAGGCGGCAGCACTAACCACTCCAACCTAAAAAATACCATTTTCTTCACCTAGGTTACGATAATTAAATGGGCATTAGTAAAACTGAAATCCTTACGTGACTACAAACAATACTGACTTTTTTTTTTTTTTATATATATCTGTAAAACCTTCCCAAAGCCTAAAATAGTTCCTTTTCTTTTTGTGGCCTCGACACGGTGTTAAGTCTATGGGCCGAGTGCACGGCTTTCTGCATCGACCGGCGATCGATCTTTAGTAAATTGACTGAAAACTGTGAGCCTAGTGTGCAGTTCTCTGTTGTACACGTACATGGTGCAGACACGGATGTTTAATCTAACCCTGGATATTTGGACAGAGTCCGCCCTGACCTTCGCAGACTCGGGGTCCCCTAACAGGCACACGGACATGGAAAGCATGAATCAAGCTTAGTGCGCTGCTCACACTATGCTGTTTGTGGAGGCATGATGCCAAAATCTCTCATATTAATATAGAGAAATAGAGTTGTTACTGGGTTTGCCACGTTGAAACTAAACCGTTTTTTTAAAGTTGTTAGCTCTAATTTACAGTTTTAAGCATTTGCTTGATAGAAAAATAAAAACATTGGCAGCAGGTTGATGTTTCATGTCATTCCGCGATGTCTTTTTCATTTCTGCCAAAATAGCACCCGTGCATACTGTGCTGGCACCAGTACATTACACAGACCAATGTGATTTTCAAGGTCAGGAAAATACCAGATTGCCACAGTTTGTGCTAGTCATTCTACCACTACAAGAACTTTTAGTACGGTCTTTGCCAAGATTTACGAAGTCATTCTATTGTGGTGACTGCTTTTGGTGTTTTATGTTGAGATTTCTCTGTCTCCTATTTTATTCCTTTATTCTCTCTTCTTTACTCCTGTGGGGTTTTTTTTCCTCATCTTTTTAATGGTGTGTTTACATTTAGGTCTGGTTGTATAAAGTGGATTTTATTTCGGGACTGTCTGCAGTGTTTTGTTTATTGCACTTGGATCGGAGCTGCCTGTTTCTGAATCTGAATCATCCCTCCCAGCTCCTGGATTTGACAGAATATAATACCTCTCCACCTGCTGGCCTCTCTCACTGCAGGTCTATAAATTACACAGAGGAGTCATGTTTGATGAAGTAAACAACTCGAGGGCTGCCATGGGATCAGGGCTCAACGTGAACAACACTTTATCAAAAAATGAATTCTGCCTCTGATGTCATGGCCACCTGATGTCAACGCTGTCCTGCTAGTCCGAAATATGGGCAGTATTTCAGTTTTTCACTGGATGGGATATAGAAATCACTTCTACCATGTTTATTCTCTTCACGGGGAAATAGAGCAACAGCGCTTATGTGAAATGTGGTACTTATATTAAGAAACTTGCAGCTAATAACTACCGCTGCATTCACGAAGAGGCTTCATGTCCTTTTCATCTCTCTCTGGCACCTTTGAGCTGTAATTAGCTCAAGAGTAATGCAGTGATGTAAACAAACAGACCTTTAGGTGCATGTCAGCCCTCTATCCCTATAGTGCACAGGAAAAAATGGCATCGCTTAAGAAAAGAAAGCAGCAGCCAGTGATGGAAGAACAATAAGATGGATGTCTGTTTCTCTCTCTCTCTCTCTCTCTCTCTCTCTCTCTCTCTCTCTCTCCCCCTCCCCCTCCCCACAGGGTCCACAGCTGAGAAGTGATACATGGCTCACTAATACTCTGAGCCCTGGGGAGAGTAGCTCTGTGGCCTTGGTAAGAGACTATCAACGCACACCTTCACACCCAGTCACGCACAGCCAGTCATGAGAGTGCTGGCATAGACACAGGAGCACACATACACACACACACACACACACACACACACACACACACACACACACACACACACACACACACAGTTTTGACTAATGGGAGCTTCTCAAACACTGACAACAGTATCTTCAGCCAGTCCGTCCTTAGCCTCTTCCCTGTTTGATCTTTTTGAGTCGTTCTCATTGATAATTTCAAAAAAAAGGCTCTTCAATTAGACACTGAAATCAGAAAGGACTGCAGTTCTATTAGGGATTGCAGCTAATAAAGGAGTTATGTAATATGTAAATGCTGTTAGTTGAACAAATACAACAAAACAGGTGAAGACACTGACACGTTTGTCCACACATTAGATATATTATAAAAATATGTGTGACTTTGGGCTTTGATTTGAGGGTGTCCAGTCGTAATTGGTCTTTCTCTAACTGAAGTATTCACCCTTTCTGCTGTGAGACATAAAACAAACGTAATACACTTAAGGCTACATTTTGTTTTTATTCATAGGTAGAGAGCCTAACGCAAAAAAGGCGAAAAGGGAACTGTTGAGAAAAACAGAGGTAACAAATTGGACCTGGCACATTGCTGGTTGTGTGTCGTGCGTTTTGACCACAGTCACTTTTAATATTTCAGTGACTGAAGTCTGCAGATCTCTGAAGTCTGCTCTGGCAGACTGGTACAGCAGACAGTTTCTCCTCTCCTCTCTCTTCAAGGGCATTTTGCCTTCAGTCTGGTCTCCAGCAGCACACTGTGAATAACTGACTGATTCAGTAGCCTCCTGCCTCCCGTAGCACTGTCACACTCATAATGGACAGTGTAAAAGAATACATTTGATGATACTGGATATCATCTTTGCTCTTCAGCGGATTCCTCCTTAGCTTTACTTCAGCTACATTCTGATGTTCTACATATAATAATAATAATAACAAAATACTCCTCCCGTCTTCACACTTTTGGCCGTCAAATGTCCAGGCACAAAGTGTGAAAAGGAAAGGGAAAAAAATGCCACACATCTCCACACGTGAATCTGTCTTTTCTTTAAAGTTTAGATCTGGACGACCTTTCCCGAGGCTGGGGCCTGGCTGCCTTAACAGCAGGAGGCAGTTTTGGGTGAGTAACCGCACTTCTTTTTTTCACCTCTAAAAGATTTAAGGAGACAAGCTACAACGTGTGCACGCAAACACACACCATTTCTGCCTGGAGACTGTTCAGACGTGAGAGAAGAGCTGAGGACACTGGCACCGGTATCTTTTGTGTTCTGCAACAGTAGCTTTCAGCAAAATGGGAAAAATGAGGTGTGCAGAAAAGACAGAAGCATTAAAAAAAAAAAAAAAAAAGATAATGGCATTTTACCTGATCCCCATCTTTCCGTACCGGCACTGCATCCACTGCTGGAGAGGCAAAAAGAGAGAGAGAAAAACAGAGAGATGAATATAAGATAATTTAATTATCGGGTGCTTCAGTAGCTACAGCTATCAAGCCTTGTGGAGATGCGACAAAGCTGAAGACATCACACGAGAACACGCAGTTGCTTTGTCTCAAACATCTACGTTAGGTGAGGGCGAGCGAGGGAAGGAGAAACAGGAACATCGAAGAGGGAGCGAAGGGACACTGACAGAGATAACAGTATGTCAGACCGGTGCAGCCTTCAGCACACTTGCTGAGGGAAAATGACAATGCTGTCCAGTATTTCTCTCTCTCACACACACACACACACACACAAGCGCGTGGAGCTAAAATTAGATTAATTATCCACGCCAAGCTTTGGCACACAGAGGGCACAACCAGTGCGAGTCGTGGAGGCCAGAGATGATTCTAAAATATTTGAGGGTGATGAAAGGGGAAGCCACTCAGCTAGTAATTATCATGAGTAATACAGAGATCCAGTACATTAAGAACTTAGTGCTAATGGAATAGAAAAAAAATAAGAGCTGCTAAAAAAAAAATAATAATAAAAAAAGGAGAATTTTGACGATGCCTGACTTAAGCCTCTTTCTCTATCACATAATGACCTTGAGACTGACCGTAACACTTTAGGTGCTGAAAGACCTCCATGTCTTTAGTCAATCATTTGTGTACATGTTAACTGTTCAGTGGCTTGAACATAACCTGATAATTAGACACTTTCGTGTTGTTCATTATTTACGCTGGACACAGGAGACTTTTGTCCTGACCAGTCATCACCGAGTGACATATTCGTCTTGTCAACGTCGCTTTCAGCCTGCAGCCAATAATGTTTGTCACTTTAATTACATACTTCACATATAATGATGCTCGAAAGTTTATGAACCCTTTGGATATGTCCCCATCCCAAGGATTTTACCCCTCACAGCTCAGGGATGGGGCATCACCTGCCTGAGTCAGATCCTTCCCACTGACTTAACGTCAGAACTGGACTCTGCATTGTAACATGGCGTAAATTCTTTCTTGGAAATTACATCACCGTGCCTCTGCTATTTTGGGCTCATAGAGCGTACACAAGGGATCTCATCCAGTTAAAGCCGCAGCTCTTCTGGACATTCCAAACAAAATCTGGACTAGAAGGTAATTAATATAGTCAATTTGTGGAGGCAGAGAAATGTATTCACTGTTTTGTAGCCACTCTTTTGCGATGATTCTCTATGGCAGAAAATCCTTTTGGAGCCACTGCGTATAACATGATCAGTGTGGAAGTTGCTGTATCGCTGTTGACCACAAAAAAAAAGTTGCTTCACTGCCCAGAACTGATCCTCAGGGCTCGGCCCTTTCACAGCATTTTTATAAGATCGGCCAATCTGACTAATGCTGCTGTTTTATCCACTTCCTGTTAACCCATTGATACTATGAAATGTATCCTTCTCATTACCATTCGCATTTGTTTCTCTGTACTCACTGTCTTGATCCTATATTTTAGGGTGTTTCAGGTCCTTGCCTAATCTCCTGAAACTTGCCGTGCCCTTTTTTTTTGTGTTTTGTTTTGCCAAACGTGGAGACTTTTCAACCAGCTTCTATTATCAATGGTACAGACAGATTGATTATTCTGCACTGCCTGAAGAAAAAAGACACCAAGATTTGTGCGATGTGTCTTAACAGTGGAGGGATAATGAATCACCATCAGTGACGGCTGAGACGATAAATGGGTTCCGATTTGAACTGTCGTTGACTGGATGAACGTTAAAGAACCTGAAGTAGAATCCGCCCTGATCTACTGTAGATCATATGACTTATTGTAGTGAAGCTGTGATTAATAAGAATAGCTAATTGAGAAGAATGAGTACATTTATCTGCACACTAATAATCAGTTTAAGAAACGTCCACTTTGCTTTTGCTCCTAAAAAAAAAAAAAACCTAATCCTTCTTACAGAACTCCAGATGAGCCCCTCGATGTACCTGAATATCTTTGGTAGTCAGAAATGACAAAGTGTCTTCCCATGCATCAAAAACTCACCTCCACAGCAGTTTTAAATGTCCTTGCCATTTATTTCAACATGTTCTGCCAGTGTAGCAGCGAGTGACTTCCAATTGCAACACTTCATTTTGATCGTCCTGCCTCCAGAAAACAAATGGCAACACCTGCTCATGCAAAGTAAAGTTGATGGGAGCGGCAGAGTGAAATTCGGCCTGCTTAGAAAGTCTGAGAACTTTAAATCATATAATGCAAATAACTCTTGTGACATCCCTCCCACTCTGTCTGGTGAGCTGTCTTTGTTGCCTCTGATGTGATTCAGGCATCTTGGGAGCTGGTGAAGTTCCTACCAGGTCACCTGCTCATCCGGGGCCCTGGAGGCTGTAAAAGCTTTCTGTTTAGCATCCAGTTGGCATCCACCCTGTAAGGTTTCACTCGTTGAGTTGGCAGCAGTACCGGCACTAACTCACCAACTCATCATTCAGGACCGCAATTAACAAGTGGACACTCGCATCTAACTTTCAGATATTGTTTAATTTTATCACACAGAAAAATCCATATCCTGAAAGTGAACAGTTAGAGGATGTGAGTCATAGCAAGGACACTGTTGTGCACGCGAATATATTCTGTATTCTCATGTGAATTACACATAAACAGTTGAATACAGGGTTTCCTCTCTGAGTCATCATCTTTTATCACAACATTACGATGAGTAAAAAAAAATAAAATCTCTGTCCCGTATAACACTCGGAGCCTGCGCTAAAATTAGATTAATTATCCGCACCATGGCTTTGCATGGGGGGGGGGGCAAGACCTGCATGAGTCGGCGAGGCCTGGGATGTTGAAGGATATTGGATTTAAGTGGTGATGAAAAGAGGGGCCTCCCCCCTTGTTAACACAAATTATAACCTACATCTCTAAGATATCCTGGTTAAAAACCGAGATAAGACACGTCCTCACAGCTTCTGGTGGATCCACCTTGCCAGCAAGCGCTATGACATTAGTCCACCTTTAGCTACAAAAAAAAGCAGAAGTCAAGGGAAGCGTGCTTTTGTAGAAAATTGCTTAAGTTGTTGAAAATGACTCAAATGTTTCAAGCAGGGATAATCTTGAGCTTTCTACATTCTCATCAGTCGAGCAGTTCATTGTTGAGAGCCTAAAAATCCTTCTTTAGCACATTATGCCGCTTTCATCTCCTCTTTGATGAAAGGCTGATTGAAGTGGATTAAACGGCTGAAATCAATAAGGCAGCCTGGAGTCGCTGGTTAGCCGACTTCAAAATAAGAGGCGATGTGTCTTACAGTGTATATTATATTCTCAATGTATGGCCCAACATCCACATCAGTGCCGTCCATATTGATTTTGTGCTCTGTGGGACGTCCCGCCCCCAATGTAGGGAGCCATTCGGCAGAGCCAAAAAATAACTTTACACTGTCTTCACTGGAGTCTTAAGTTATTTCATTCATCCATTAGCTATACTCATTTCACCGTTTGAGGAACACATGCAGGCGGTGGCCAATCCCAGGTGACAACGCGGACAGACAGTCGCGCGCACTCATATTCACACCTGCTGTACAGTCAGCCGCATGTTACTGGGCTGTGAGAGGAAATCGGAGTTCCTGAACAGAACCCAGCCCAAGTCACGTGCACGGGCACGTTCATACCCAGCGATGGTGATAACTGTACCACCGTGCTGCCCTGGAAACCTAAGTTTTCTGTTCAGATTGATATCAGTTAAACCCTTTTGGGCAAAAGAGCAAGAAGTGCACTGTATTTCTGTGGACAAGAAACGACAGCTCTGTACCAAAATTGCCCTGAGCTGTCAATGCCTACAAGTTTAAAAGAGCCAACTGTTGAACCCGATGCAAGGCTTGATTCTGAAAGGCTATATATATTCTTTTGGAGAACAAATACTTACATATTTTTTAATTGCTTCTGTACTTATTAAATACAATTCGTTACAGTGATGCTTCTCGTACCAACACATCCAGAATTTCTAATAGCCACAGTATTACACAAAGCAGCTCTGCCCTTATATTTGTCATTTTCATCTCAAGCTTATTTCATCAGGCTGGTCCCGCTTCTGTTTTTCTCGTGGGGAGTCCTCCTGGGTAACACCGCTCAGAGGGTTTTGATATCAGGAAATGTTTTAAACATGGGCAACAGTAAGCATGGTTTCAGTCCCACTTAATCAAAGAGTGAGGGATTCTTTGTGATGTTGCCAGTTCGTGTCAGCATCAATATCTGACAAAGTCATCATCATGAGCTGATCAGAGAACAGTTTACACCCACAGGACCAGAGAGAAAGCAGAGGAGCTACAAAACATGCTTAGTGTGTTTAATTCACTCCAGCAGCTGGATGGACACTGTTCAAACCACTGTAACAATTGTCTTGTGGACCCTTGGGACAGTGGAAATGAGTCGTTAATATAACGTCATCTCATCTTTGCTTGCATTAATATTGAAGTAGTGTTGGCACCTCTAGCTCAGATTTTTGTCTCTACCAACTTCTGGTGGAAATGTCGGGGTCTTTAGTTGCCAGATGTGTCACAGTGTCAGCAGTTAGTTGTGTTAGTAGTTTTTCATTAACCTCTTCGGTGAACAGCAGCCTGCTGTGACTAAAGAGGACTCTGAGAGCGGTGACAGTAAACCGCCAAACAAAAAGCCCCAGCATTGCCTAATGGTGCAGCCTGACCATTTGTTCTGCAGCTTTTTTCCTTGTCCTGATGACTTCACAAAGCTACAATACATTTCAACTATGATGACAACGCAACAGCTTACGTCGGCATTAAAAAGGTTGTCAAGATGAGTGTTTCCTTTGGCATTTACTACCTTGTATTTCAGTAGCTGTTCAAAGATCAATAATTTTAACATGCAGTTGTGCAGATTTCTGCAGTATGACTTTGTTCTGAGTTAGGAAAACCTTTATTTGCACATATTTTAAATGTCTACCATTATAAAACTTTTGGTATCATAATGTTAATATACATAAATGTTAATACACAACATTTGTGAAATAAATCTGTTTAATGAAAGAATGATGTAGATGCAAGGCCCAGGTGCAGACCATAAATCAAAAGACAAATGAGCAGAGTCAGAGCATTTATTTGTTGCTGAAACACAGGGTCAGTAGAACAGAAAGGGACTGAATGAAACTCCTCTGGTATAATGGTGTGAGAGCTTCAGATGAATGGAGGAGGTTGAGGAATTGCTTTTCAAGTGGTTTGAAGGTGTGAGAATACACAATCAAATTCACTGAGCTTCGTTCACAAAGCAGATGTGTCGTGAAACATTTAAATGCCCGATCGCGTACTGTAGGTGAAGGAAAGCATTTCTAGAAGACGAGTGACTTCTACTGAGTTATTCAACTTCGTTAGACATGCTATCTCTCTCTCTCTCTCTCTCTCTCTCTGTTAATGAAAGGCATGCAGTCTTAGTCATGACTCTGCTCCCTGTGAGCACATTTGAGATGCAACCCAGGGGATCCTGCAGGCCACTCACTCCACACAACACACCCACACGCAGCCAGGCACATACAAACTTGCACGCGTGTACACATCCACGCACCAGAAAACGTCTGGGGTGGATGGGGCTCCCTGCTGGAGCCACAGGGGGAGGAAGGAGAGGGTGAGGAAGAGGCGGAGGGGAGCTGAAGCCTCTCAAAAACACCAGAGTGGGGCAGATATTGGAAAGCGTAACAGAGGAGAGGAATGACACGGAGAGAATGATTGAAGCTTGGAACCACAAGGGTCTGAGCGAGAACAGCATGTACTGCTGGGAAAGTCAAATAAAGCAAGATAGAAAAAGAGAGAAAATGGAAGGAACGGCTGTTATGTAGTGTGAGTAAAACCCAATTTCACCCGATGATTAGTGCTGGTAAAGTTATGTCAACATTGCATTTGTTGGTAATTTATCTAATTTGCGCATTTATTACTTTGCAATGCAAGAGAAGATAAAGGCAACAGCAGTACAAGATGAGGATTCATCAATGCAGCGACAGCCTATATAGAAAAACGTGAAATGATCCACCCGTGGTGACACCCTCAGCAGCATCCTGTAAAGTAACCACAGCTGTTCGCACTCACACTTGTTAGTGCAAACAGCTAGCAGGATCACTCAGCTGCCATTTGATGGTCATTTACCCAGAGTTCCCTGCAGTACCTGGAGGAAATGTGCCCGTGCTCTCATTACTGTCAGTCAGTGTCAGAGAACCTAATGACCGATTTACACTTTAACTCCGGACGACTTTCCTTCATCGTTAGTGTTTCAGAAACAGTCTGTCGTGCTCGTGTTAATTTGATCATTGCTCTGTGCACTTAACTGCACTGAAGTCTCCCCTCGTTGAAACCATTTCTCTTTTCTGTCACTGCAGTTTCAGGAGTTGCCCTTCCTCCCTGTGTTTGGTTATCGCTACCGATTGTAATGCTCTGTTCCCTTAAGCTCACAATATCAGCAGGGCCACGGGGATCTGAGAGGGTGCACATGTATTCCATTTATCATCTGCTCATGTGTGCAGGGGGCTGACAAACGTGTCAACACCTCCTTGTATGCAGACATCAGCACAAACAGGACCACTTGATGGAGTCATGTGTCTGGTGTTGCTGTCCCAAATGCTGAAGCTATAGTGTTTCGGTACTAATGGTCAGTGAACATTTATACTTTTTCATAATCGGTTTACCAGCTGTTTTTTTTTTTTCGTTTTTCTCTTTTCATTTAATACATGCAACAATAACAGAACTAAAATTTTATGCAATGTCTAAAAATGCTTGTTTATTTCACTTATGAGTTCAGAAGATATTCGCTTAACTGTGACATGCACAACAACTTCTACAGTTAAACCACATTAGGCACTTTTAATTCAAAACAAACTGTCCAACTCTCATTATCTGTTGATAGTCAGACTTATGGCTTTACTACCATGACAATTCGAGGAAAAGACAGATGGGAAAGATATTTTCTACTTGCTAATTAATCTAAACCAGAGTTTGGTTATAAATCAGTGTTTTCTTGAAACCGCAGTGTAATGTTTACTTGTTGGACTGTGAAACACACAGTTTAGAGCCACTGAGGTTTGGTACAGTACGTGTGAGGCCACTGACCTTTGTAGAAAAGGAACATTTCCGTTTGTGCGGCCAAAGTCTCTGCAGCTAGTTGAAGGAAATCAGGCGACCAGCATATATATTAAAAATGTCTTCTTTTTCATAGACTCAGATGACATTTTTTAAAACAGCCATATATTCCAATAATACAATTCATCCCCGAAAACATTAATACTAAATAAGTTAGTATCTAAATGCAGCCAGTCTTCACTTCTTACACCACATAATGTAATTGAAAAGGGACAGGTTGAGTTTCCATTGTAGCGTTTCCAACCATGCAGAAAACCTGCACAGTTGCTGGGCTTAAAAAATAAAAAATCTCTGCTATATTTTCCTCGGGCTATTCTCATGCAGTCAGAAGATTACAAGGCCATCATCGGTGTCGTCTGTCTAATCTGTTTGGCGAGAAAGCAGAAGGTCTCAGGGAAATCAATCTAAGCCAAGAAAATATGACAGAAAAGTGCTGCCTGCCAAATGTCCTGCACATTTCATTTAGCCAAGAACAGACTTTCTAACTAAAATCCGCTACTTTTGGCAGCGTTTGTGTTGTTTTCTTCTTCACTTTAAAAACAAGAAAATATACTGGAGGATTTCTGTGAAAGAGGAAGAGATTAAAACTGTTTAATTTAAATCTGTCTTCAACCCTCAAAAGAAAACATATTTATGAATAACTATGTCTATCAACATTACAGATTAGGAGCTACAGTAGAAAAGAGGATCTCATCTGTACCTGCTGCAAATTCAGCCTTTGAGCAGAGAAAATATTTGTTGTTATTGTCATTATTTATTCATCTGTTCTAAATCTACAACGCCTCTCCAGTGGTAGAGTGCAAAGGCAGAATCTTAATCCCATCCACCAAAAGAGCCAGTTTTGGTCAAAGCGTTGGCATATTAATGAATCACAGAAGCCTAATATTGTGACTGGTCCGTTGGGAAATCATGTAGATTTCTTTAACGCAAATTTTGTCATATTTGTGCCTAAATCTAAGCAGCACAAGGCCGAGATGAGGCCTCAAGATTGTGCTATCAGTAATCCAAAAGCTAAGACCAAAGAATGTTTGGCATTCTTACTCTATCTGTGTTATAATCAATCATCTGTATCAATCAAAATGGTTGTTAGCCACTTGATGAGGGTGCGTACGACATAAACATAGGATATTAGTACAAAAATGTACAATGTAATTAGTCTGGCAACCAACAATCAAACATGTTTTTGTTAGCATTTGGTGCTACCTGTGTGCAAAATGCCAAGTACAGCTTGATGTCAGCATATTATGTAGGAGAAGAATTTAACAAGCCTGGCGAGACTTATGTAAAAAGCCAGGAGAGTAGGTTACAAGAGATTCAAGAAGTTGAGGCATTTAAAGAACTGCCTTGCTTTAACTGCTCCATGAGGAACTAATACGGCCGCAATACTGCATCGCAGGGTTGTAGGTGGGAGAAAGGAAGCATGTGAATAAGAAGGAAGGGAAGTGGAGAGAGAGCAGTGAAACAGCAAGCGCTATATCAATGAGGGAAGGAACAGGAGAAATAGAAATAGAAAATGATAAATTAAAAAAAAAAACAGCAAAAGATGGTGGAGGAAGATTGAAGGAAATGTAGGGTTGGGATTTACAGGAAGCATCAGGATAAAAAGGAGGGAAGGGAGGCAGGGAGAGGACAAAAGGGTAAGACAAGGAACATAGAGGTGATCAGATAGGCAGAAAAGAGGAAGCTGCCACAAACAAGCCATCATCCACAACATGCTATACATAGACAGAAATTCACATGCACCTGCACATGTACGCTGACACACACACACACAAATGTCTAAGGAAGGTCGGCATTATGGGACTCTGTGACAATAGGTCCTGACAGGCCTCTCTGGCAAACCCTCGCCTGCCTGCTGCCATTGCCCTGGGCGCTGGGGTGTGTGTTTCTGTGTGTATTTGTGTGTGCGAGGTGACACACGGCCTGTGACGGTGATCTGAAGTGAAGTCTGGAGTCTGACTAACCGCCGAAGCTCTGAACCGACACCAAATACTAAGGGAGTCCTACTTACTATGGCTTGTCGGGGGTAATTCCTTCATCTATCCATTCGTCCATTCTTGTGTCTGACTGTGTGTGTGTGCGTGTCTGCAGCATCTTATCTTGGGTCACCCCAAATTCCTTCTAGCTACTGGAGGTTTCTGCTGGATACTTGATGTTCCTTATATTCCATGATGTTCCTCACTCCTTTCTGTGCCTGTGTTCGACTGTATGCATTCATAAGTAAAACCACTTTTATTTCACATTTTCTTCGAGATTGAGTGTTGAATGACAAACCACAAACTCAGGACCACAAACTGAGCAACATGTTGCTTTCTGTGACAGCTGTTACGGGAAAACCCAGTTCATTTGGATTGTCAGACTGGATGTAGTTACTCTATAAAGAAGCAGATACCTTCCTGTAGGTCGTGGTGGTAAATGTCACCAAGCTACAACTTCGCTATGTGTCCTGTCACCTTTATTGGCTAGAAATAATGTGGACCCTTCTGACCAATCAGAGAAGAGCAACAGTCTTTACAGCCTTTTTTTGTTCCATTAAGCTTTGACAGCATGCTAATGGACAAGAACAGAACTTGAGTGAAAGTAACTTTGGTCTGCAGCTACATCTTGACCCCCACAGGAACTTTGTCTTTACAGCCAGAGACTAACGTGTTATTTGCAGGTCAGTCATGGTACTGCTGTGATGGAGCTCACATCGTGCTGCTAATGTGTGTAAGTATGGGAAACCCCGATGTGTGCGCTGGCTTCCAGTTTTAGCTTGATTTTACCTTTTACTTTGAGATTCAGTAACGACGTTTTCACACCTCGGGGACAAAATGCAGTCTCACAACATTCATTGTTAGAGTTTGATGTGTGAGCCCTCTGTTCAGCCGTCCTCCAAACTCTATTTCTTTTCCTGAAACTCTGAAAAAGCTCCATCCAGCCAAGCAGCTTAAGAAGACTCCATGCTGATGACTGGGCAATTCTGGGGGATTTCTTCTAAACAAAAACTGCCTCCCAGTGTGGATTAGTGTACTGTCGGTGATGTGTGTCCAACTTTGTGGAAATGCTTTAAATAAGACCCTCCTTCCTGTTTTACCATGGCAGTGCCCCTGTGCCCAAAGCCAGCTCATTAAAACAAATCCCGGTGTGATGCCGAATGCTCGTAGGAGAAATTGCCTGCAGTCAGGTTCCCAAATCTGGTGGACAGACTGAAACAAGCAGGAGATTTCTCCTTGTTCCTCAATTGGTCTGGGCTGTCTAGTTTGCCTAAAGAAGTTTCATGACAATTAAAAATCTCTCAAGCTCCCTCCCCTCTCTCTCTCTCTCTCTGCCCATTAGATTAGCGATGCTCATGGCCACCTGTCAATCAAATTATTGACTAGTTGCTGCCGTGTTTGTGTGTGTGTCACCCTTCGACTCAAGAGCAAAATCTCACAATCCATCTGGAAGTGTCATGTGCACGTGTGTATGTGTCTTTGTCTACACACACCACTTAGTTGCAAGCGCCCATCAATCGGTCTGTCAGCAGAGGTAACACAGTCAATATTTAGGAGGTGGGGAGGGAGCGCGGCTTTGCAACGTAAGGCGATACCTCAAACACACCTGACAGAGAACAACAGACATAATTGCTAATCAGTTGAATGCAGGTTTTAGACGAAAATGAATAAATCTGGCAGAGAATATCAAGTCTTTGGCGGCAGCGTGAATTGTGCAATTACAGATTGTGTGGGTTAATGGCATTTTTTTTTTTTATGTATCATGGGCAAGATTGAAATTTTTGCCATTGTCAGCAAATCCAGGAAAAGAATTAAAAGCAATTCATTGTTTCCAGTTGCTCCTTAATGAGTTTGTTGGCGTAAGTATAAATGCGCTTGCACTAAAAACCATGGTGACACAGCAAAGACGCCTGTTTGTTGTATTTGAGTGAACAACATAAGATATAGAGGAGCTCAGACAGTTTTTACAGATTCCGAATTCTGGCCCGTACAGTACGTGGAGGCACTGGCAGCGCAGAGGTCGTTTGATGCCGTGTTAGACAGGAAAGCATGGCATGTGTGAGCCAAAGTCTTGGGTGACCTTTGCATTTGTGGCCACACTGGGCACGTCTTCACTTTCACAAGGAGCACAGAGAGGACTGCTGACGACTCTACGGGTAGAGATTGATCATGAAACACACACAACACGCAGAATGTGCCTAGTGCACTTCAGTTTGGAGACTCTGGGGAACAGTTTGTGTGCATACCCCAAACATTTGACTTGATGCTTAAAAAAATGCTTTAAAGTCACATGATCGACAGCTAAAATCAATAAAACCGGTTGTGTGTTGAAACTGTGCAGACACTGCATCAAACTAAATCAGGCACATACTTGTGGAAACAGACACGGCATGTATCATTTGGCCCTGTTTATCCAAAGCCTGATAAAGGTGAAGTGAAGCTGTGGACAAACCAACGATGATTTCTTTATACTTGGGCCTGGATCTGATTCATATCCAGCCTCTGACAATGGGACTGTTGTCAGAGCAGTGACGTCAGAAGTCCTGTGGGTTTTTTGTGTCTCATTTCTGTGCCTGTGTTCATGTTGCCTGTCGTCATCAGTCAGTGTCTGAGCCTCAGAGGCCAGTAAAACTAAAAACAGAAGATCAACAGCAGATGGAGGTGAATAGAGAGATGAGGAAGTTTTGAACAATCCCACACACATGCCAAAACATTGGACCCCTAAAAGTGTGTGATCTTATTTATGAGAATAGTCTCTTATCAATTTGTGTATTTAACTGTTTGGTGTTCAATAAAAATGGAAACAACTGCATCCATATACAGCTCACACAAGAGTTTCCGTGGACGAAACCACGTTTAAAAAAGAGGATATTGAGACATCCGGTAAACCTCCAAAAAACACAGCCCTAAACCTCGTTGTCAGACGCAATAAGTGGAAAGAATAGACCAGACTCTATGACACAGACACTCTGTGCTATCAAACTATGTAGAGCCAACAGATAAGTTTTAGTGCTTGTCTTGATAAATGGTTTTATAAGGACAGCCTGTGCTGGGACAGACTCCAGCCCTCCCCACGTGCCCTTGGAGAGGCTAAGTGGGCTAAGAAAATTAATTAATTAAGAATCGTGTGGGGATAGATTCAGCAGCCAAAGCTTACAAAAGAGCCAAAATGGGAACCGTCATTTTCCTCCCCCGTTTCTGTGCGTAAGTCTTGTGTAAATATAAGAATGCGTATGTAAATACACTCATGTTTCGAGCGCGTGTCGCTAACTTGCTGCAACAAAGGGCGATGTTGCATCCAAGTGTACTTAGAGCCTAATGAAAAAAGCAATCAATGCAACACTTTCCTTATCGTGTGAATAAAGACCTAAAGAAACCCACCACGAAGGGGCCATTTATAAATAGCGAAGTTGTCTAGTGCAGCTTTTAGCCACATTGGCAACATCTAAAATGCATTCGGTATGGAAGCTTTATCCTTTCATGTTGAGAACGTAGAGCAGGGAGCAGCTCGCACAGCCACTGGGATGCACGTTTCTAAGGGAAAGTGGCAAATGAAAGGAAAAGACAAACCTGAATGAGGCATCACCTCCTTATTCCATTACTGGCCTGGATCGAGTTGTCTAAAAATAAAACCAGTAGGACTCCGATCCCGTTGCATTCACAGATGACCGCACAGGCCCGGTGTCACATCAGATGAGACGCGCATCATCCAACCTGTGTTTATGTGTGTGGAAATCGAGCTGCTGTCTGTCAAACTGCGAGTCTGTTCTTTTTGGTTTTTCTTATTCGGGGAAGGGGGGGGGGGGGGGGGGGGGGGGGGTTTCCTGTCAACTGAAACACAAAAGCAACAAAACAAGCACTACACCCACAGACTGATGAATCAGATTTCGTCTCAGGTAACACAAACCTCCGTGAAATGTGTAGATTTCAGAGGTGACAGAAAATCTCTACAGCTCATCATCAACAAAGAAACGGGAGCGTGCGTGTTTACAGACTGTGTCACGGGATCTGTTTGTCTAATACAACTTTCAGCAGTATGAGCATGTTGAGTGGGTGCACGTGAAGCACAACTAACCTTAGTAACACTGCAATATCACAGTTGGTTTGAGCCATCCACTACTATATAATGAAGCTGTTAATTAGGGGCTTTAGGGCTGAAACGTGAGACAAAAATCTCAATTCTTTCTCTCAGTCACACGCAGGCTTTCTTGGTAAAATAGGAAAATCATCCAAATAAATAGCACTTTTATGAGGCGCCGCAATGGCATACGATCAAAAACAAGTAAAACCTGAGATATCACTGCAGTGAGACAGTCATAGTGTCTCTCTCTCTTAGTAAACTTCCAAATAGCACAAACAGCCAGTGTGTTGACTGCACAGGCGTTTGCTGTAAGCCAGCTGGCAATGTACACAATGACTGTGTGTGTGTGTGTGTGTGTGTTGTGTCTCAGCAAGGTTGCCGACTGTCACGCTTTTGGATGCTGTCTTGTGTGCTGCTGCCAAACAGGAAGGAAAGACGAAGACACCCGTTTTCGGGTTATATCATATCTCTGAGCTCCAGCTCCAACATTGGTCCATAATCAGAAAAAAAATAAATAAAAAGCAGCTAGTTGGCAAAGGTATGCGCACGCACACACTCGACCTTCACCCACAACACACACCTTTCATGTACTATTTTACAAATGGAAACCATTTCAATGCTTACAGTCATGTGTGAAAGTCACCCCCCCCTCCCTTTTTTTTTTAAATCCTGCCAGTTAGTTACTGCCTTTCTCTGCTGTTTGCTGTTGCAGCGCCAGGGGACCAAAACAGTCATTTGTTATAAAAACAAAATGCTTCTATGAAACTGAATAGTATTTCATGAGTTCATCGTTCGGTGCATTTCCCCGATTGTTACCATCGTTACTACAGCTTTGAGTAGACGTAGTACAAAAATAATTTTTACTGCAGTAGATGGGGTTTTGGGCAAATCATGAAATGTCGGTTGCCTATGTTGAATTTTCAATATGCATGTTTGGGAGGCAATAAAGTATTCTGAGGCAATCAGCAGTGGGGGGGTGCAGAGTTAGCTCACAAACAAGCAGAGCAGGGGTCCTAGAAGAGCAGGCTTGAGAATCACTGGCTTAATGCACTAAATGAGAGTTAGTGCCACAGAGATTCGCTCCACCCTAAGCTGATAAGTGAGTGAATTTACGGCCTTGCGTGTTTTATGAACCTGGTACTATTTTTCAAAACACAAACAGATGTTTCTGTGTCCTCATACGATCATGACCAACATCTGCCATCCTGTTTTGCGGCGCCGAACTGCGGCCGCACCTCACTTTGTCACCACAATTATCGTAAACAGGAGAGTAGCAGCAGCAATGATGAACACACGCAGCCTCGAACAGCCTCCATGCCACTGTGCCTATTGACAGCCAGGTTGAAATTGGAAGGAGATCTGCGGGAGTGAAAACAGATGCCGGATGATATTCTTGCAGGACAAAAACACAGCTCAGGCTTCCAGAGTCGCTGATAACAGCAGATGCTGGATCGAGTCGAAGGCTGATGGAAGAATCACATGTTCACGTCTTTATTCCCTTTCTAGGAGGAGAAAGGAGAAGCCAACCAGTCTCCTTTTGACTTCTTTTCAGTTCAAATGGCATCAAGGCATTGTCTCCTATTTGACAGCCCTCAGAAGCACATCCCTGTCTCTTCGTTGAGGCTTGACGTGATCAGCCATCACCAGCTCCCATTTGAAATTATACAAATATGCTTGAAGCGAGAGCTGCAAATTATAGCCATCAGCATCTCACGTCGTCCTCAGTGGTCATGTGATGCAACTGAACCATCTCCGTGACAACCAAGCAAACTTCATCCTGGCTGGGATAGGTTCCATTCCCCCACCCTAGGACTGATGAACATTGGAGCTAACGCGCCAACACACACACTGCACTGTAGCTTCTGCTGGCTGTTAGCTCTGACTCTGCCCATCGTACACTAAGTGGAGGTCAGTCAAGTCTTGGTTGTTGCTCACTCATCTGTTGTATTTTTTAAAATAAGCTACAAGACACCTTCTGGGTATGTAGTTTGGGTCCTACCCTCATGCAAAGAGCACGCATTTGTGTCTTGACCAGGGTCTCGACCTAATTCATACACAAATGTTGGAAAGCTTTTCTCTCACAAGAATGAAAGAAGCCAAACCTTTGATGAACTATGTTTAATAAAATGAGCCGTTTTTGTCGCACAACCGTGCATACGATTCTCCGCCGTGGAAGAGAATTGAAGCAGATCCTGGTGTTTCAAATCCTGACGCTTTAGTCACAGTCACATTCTGCTGCCTTACAGTTAAATGTTTATTCTCAACGGAAAATAGTCTTATGTCTTCTCCCTCACTCTGTATATTACAAGGAAGACTCGCAGTCAAACACAGACACGTGATTGCTGCCTCTTTTGAAGAAGAGCTCGGCGACCGCAGAAGTCGTCGCGTCTACATCCCCGAGTGGAAAGTGTGGAGATGGAGATGCAGATGCAGCCGTTGGCCTGACAGCCTTTCTGTGCGACTGTCCCGCTGTCTGAGTGATGACTGCTGAACATGAGCTCTGCTGTGACTGGAGGATAATTGGGTACAGTGGCAGGTGGTGGTGCATTGGTTAAAAAGACACTCCACATGAAATGCACTGCTGAGGGAACCGATACGGCGCTGCAGACCGAACCACAATGATCCTGCAGAATCCCTGAGGTGGTGGAAGGAACTAGAATATGAAACATGTCTTATTGCTAATTCACTGTGTTCTTTGTCACGGATCACCCACAAGACCTATTTTCCTCGCACAAAGTCAGCGGTGGGATGTGAACGAAGGATAGAGCTGTTGACCCATATTTACTGTAACATTTCCCCTCCCCTCCCTTTTCCCTCAGTCTCTCATTGACCTCCCTCTTTTACCCCCGATCTATTTTTAGCAGCCGCTTTCACTCAGACCTAACGTAAGAATAGATGTTCTTGCAGTAAAACGCAGCAGGAAATGTTCTACAGGCAATAGGTTCGAGGGACGGGGACGGGGACGGGGGGGGGGGGTTCATCCCATCAGCCTGACCGATTTAGCGAGGCCTGTCATACTTTTCAAAGATACTCAGTCTCCTTATTCTTGTTCAACCCTTTGATCTGATTTTTAGGGGCGTTCTTGTGCTTTTACTCTAAGCAGCTCTTTTATTAGCACATAAACCAGTTTATTTTGGTAAAACACTTTGATCCTAAGCCTCTTACTAAAGACCACAAAGTTTGGTCTTGACTCTCCTTCTTCCTCATTGATTTGTTTTCGTATAGTGTTTCACACACAGTGCTTTGATGGACTGATCTGCTTTTTTATTTACCAAAATGCTAGTTGCACTTGTTGCTCTACTTCATCGGGTTTTTAGAATTTTTGTACAAAAAAACCCCACAATTTCTTTTAGAAAATCAGCAAACTCAGGTATTTCGGGGCAAAACAATCTTTGAAATCCAGAAGGGGCTGATTTTGCTTTTGTATTTAATGGTACTTGATTTTTTTTAATTAAGTACCATCAGTAACATTCAGTTTAACATTATACCTCGAAGGGCTCACATTTGTTGTAATGGTATGAATTTACTTATTGATAGTTATTGATTCAAAAAAGAAATTACAAGCAGGATTGATTGTGAATACATTTAGAATAATATCCCTTTATCCCTTTTTCTACACGATTCTTTATATAAAGACATTTCCAAAAATGGTCTCAAACAGCAAACTTGTAAATAGTTTGTTTTCTGGAGAATTGCTGGTTCATTGCACTGGAGGAAGAAAAGATTTTCAACTTGCCTTTGCACTACTGGCTCCTCCAGCTTCTTTTAAAGGCAGAAAGTCAACAAAATCCACAATAACAATATTCATGTCAGTGCTTTTTATCCTGAGGAAGTCGTCTTTCCTCGCCTGTCTTTGATGTCACCTCACTAGTATGGGAGTGTGTTTCCCACCACTTCTTCAATGCGCTCATCTTGACAATGCTGCTACTGCGTCCCCGATGAAGGTCACATTAAAACACCCCGTAAATGTTGTTTACGTCTTCGTCTCTGGTGATAAGTGCTTGGTGATGTGGTTTTCTTGCACTGCACACTGAGACAGGGCGGGACTGTGGTGTCTTCTACCTTTGAGTTTCTCTTTCTCTTTCTAATTCCCTCTCATCTTCACGTGCTCAGTGACGGTGACTTTTTTGCCATTTGTGCAAACTCCCCATCTCCCAAACACCAAGTTGGAAATGTAAAACACGTATTTCCTGAACTCGCAATCCCAGATATCGTACGGAATTGGAAACAAACTGAAGCACACCGTTATGTTGCACATACTGTAAAAGCAAAGCAAATGTTTTCGGAAATACACTGCATTGTCAGTTTTACCACATTTGGCAGATGTTTCCCAACCTGCATTGTTTGTGCTACTTCACTTCCTTACACAGCACCGCACTTTATTGCTCCGTCTGTCTGAAAATCGAAAGCGTTGCCAAAGGCTCGGTCGACCTCGGCTTGCTCCTCGCGGATGTCTGGAGCACACGCTTCCAAAAATGAGAACCAGGGTGAAATAACATGCTCGGCACATAGGTAGCGTAATATGCTGTCATCTACCTCTGATTCTGCAAATAACGGAGAGAGATGGAAAGGCAGAGAGTCAGACAGAGGAGAGATGTGAGCAGAAAGCTAAGCACAAAGGGGACACACCACCTTATGAAACCCAAAATGACTTTTTTTTTTTTGGCTCTTCACTTCACAAGCCCTCAAAAATCGTCCTTATCATTCCTCCCCGACCACCACATCCATCTCTCCCCTGATCTCACGCTGTCTCTCCCGCCCAGTTCAATGACATTCAAAGGTCACATGTCCTCCCCCCATTATCTATTTGAATCTCCCACCAGCCTCCATTTGTTTTCATAAAAGAACCAAGGAGGCTTTGATGGGCTGTTTAAAACACAGAGGGAGGTGACCAGTCGCTCGTATAATAATTTGTGTTCGCATCATGTTAAGGCGAGACACACACACACACACACAGCCGCATGCTTCAAGTAACGTAAGAAGATCGTACACACTCAGAGGAGTGACCACGTTCCCTCAAACAACCAGAACTTCGCTTTGAAGTGTGTCTTTCGGGACTTTGTCTAATTTAGTGGAGCAGCTTCTGTGGAAATTTTAAAGTGTGTGGTGTTGTTGTTTTTTTTTTATCCCTACAGTTTCAGACCTTGGGTGTGAAGACATTTTGTTTAGGGCCTCATGTTTTTCAATGGCTGTTGAAGTCGATTTTGAATTTGAACTCGTCATTTTTTTGCATGTGGTGGAGGGTAGAAGAGTTTGGGCCATATTTGTGGAAACATTGTGGGGTGTTTCCTATGACAGCTCTTATGTTTGGAAGTGCTACAAATGTGCTGGTCACTGACTTGTGCAAGTAGAGTCTTTAGCCTCTGTCACACATGCACTGGAATCCTGAAATTCTCTGGGCTTTCTCCAGAGTCAGTGTATGTGAGAATGCAAATGTATGAGTGATATGGTCCTGAGATTATCTAGAGTTCCTCCTGCAAGTCCCCTCTTTTTTTTTTTTTTGTAAGAAGCCCAGCTCTGATGTGCCATGAACAAAAGTCTGTTTCTCACAGCCTAATTCTTCCGGCTCATGTAGGCGCTGAGTTTTTCCATATCAGACAAGGACCCAAGCTGATTTCTCCAGACATTGTTTGTAGTTAATATGTGAAAGATGCTTATGAATGTCAATAAAGACACTTTTCCAAAGTTAAACCAGATTGTTGGTAACTACACTAAGAGCAAAAAAATCCGGCCTTAAAGCTGAAATTTTCTCATGCAGTTGTTATTTTTTTAACCAATAACTTTCCCATAAACCCTTGATATCCCTGGTGTGTGTGTGTGTGTGTGTGTGTGTGTGCCAATGACAAAATGCGTGTTAATACTAAAACATCACAGTTCAACAGAAAAATGCGAGTCCCTGAGGGAGTTGAGGGCTGCAGTCATTAACATCAGGACAGCGAGGACTGAATGCTGATGAACATTCACATCACATGTCTTAATGCTCAACACTGAGGCTCCACTGTGGACTAAACTGACACACGTGTGCGTGTAAAACACACACTTACATGCTGACAGAGGTTCCATCATCAGAGAGCCACACATAGGGGGAAAAAAACTGATTTGGTTTCTTCACACTTTTTGATCTGAGTCAATGAAAGATTGGACTGTTCAGCATGTAACAGGAACGCAGCCTCAGGCCGTGATGCTTATACAACCAGAAAGTAGATTTGAAACTGACTTGTGATCCAACTTCAATGGGAGCCATAACTTTGTGCTCAAACAGTCGTTTAACTTTGTTAAAACCGTAATGTTTTACACCAGCTGCAGTAGTGGATGCAGATTTGTCTGAAAATATGGATCATTTACCACAGTTCATACTTTTTTTTTTTTTTAAGATATGAAAGAGATGTATTGATTTTTTTTAATCTAGTGGAACTGAGATTAGAATGGATTTCTTTCTCTTTGGTTATGTATTATTAGCTATTATAAAATAAGAACGACATCTGTCCTGATACAACATTCAACAATTGGAAGCGTGCGGTGCATTTTTTGGCACTTGAATGTAATTCACCAGCCAGCAGCTCCTGCAGACTCAGAACTCTGCTCATCCCTGGCTGGTAAATACACTGCATTTCTATAGAGCATATATCCAGTTTCACACTGGCAGCCAGCTGCACACAGATGTGTGTGTGTGTGTGTGTGTGTGTGTGTGTGTGTGTGTGTGTGATGGGTCTGACTGGGCCGTCACTGCAACGCCCCCAGATGTCGCCTTTGTTTCCTTTGCTTTTCTGGATCGTTAACCTGCCAACTAAAGACATAATGACCAAATTATTATTGAATTCACTTTTGACTTAAGGTTAGCTCTGACTTTAAAGTAAGGGTCGTCTTCGTGCATCAGTTCAACAAACGGTCTCCACAAGTATAGTGTGCAGTGGTGTGTGTGAGTGTGTGTGTGTGTGTGTTTGACTTCTACCACCACTGACTTTCCAGAATGGACCTTAATGTGCAGAGTGTTCAGACTCACACCTGAGTTTACCAGCCGGTTGTGACTCATCCTGCACGAGTCATGCTTCGAGCTTCCTGTTTTTGTGTGTGTGTGCGCGCGTGCGCCCTTGATGTGCACTGCTTGCGTCTTCAATTTATTACGTCGCTGCATGACGCACAGGATAGAAAGACAAGCGGAGAGGATGTGAGAGGTGAAGGAGGAGAAGATGGAAGGAAAGAAGGGTTATGAGGAGAGAGGAGAGGAGAGAGGGGGGAGACGGGAAGGGAGGAGGGCGAGGGGGGAATTTTCTCAGACACCCAGCATGCAATGACCTTAGTTTTATGTCAAGGCGGAGGTCTCCTTCTCTCTCTCTCACTCTCTCTCTCACACACACACACCCTGCCTGGTGTCATCCATGTGGAGACATAAACGTCAAGCCGCATCTTATTCACCCTGCCGTCCGCTGTCTGTTCCGCCTTTTCCCCTCCGCGTCTCCGCTTCCAGCAGCGCACCCGCACACACACTCTTAAAACACGCAAACACACACTGAGCCGCTGTAGTAGCCTCTATAGTAAAGTGTGCCCACGCTACACCCCCTGGAGAGACCCGCTGTGCGACCGAAAGGAGCGAATAAAGGCGCTGCGCCTCCCTGCACGATGGATTTGAAAGTATTCAAAGCGGAGCGGAGGTTCATGTTGCCGGCGCCTCGTTCGCTTCTCTTCTGCCCTTGTTCTTCCAAACATCCCCACACAGCAAAGCCACGAAAACACATTCCACTGTCTTTTGTTTCTCTCCACCCATCCATCCACCCATCCATCCACCCATGCATCCACCCATCCATCCGTCCATCCATCCACATGGCAGACAATAAAAAGCGGTCTGTCTTACTGATGGTCCGGGATCCAATGCAGCCCATGTTGTCTTACAGCGGCTCGTTCAGCTCGGGGAAAATAAAATCCATGCGTACAGCGGGCATTTCTCCTCAGATTTCTGTCTCTCGCTCTACGTTTTCCCCTCTCCTCCTCTTCTTCTCCTCCTTTCTCCTCTCTGTCTCTTCTTCTTCACCGTCCTCCTCTCGTCCGCGCATGAAAAAGACAGAGGGTGTGTGTGCGTATCTTCCGCGTCGCTTCCTCCCTCTCCCTCCCTCTCTCCCTTTCTGCCGTACCGTCCTCACACACTTCTCTCTCTCTCTCTCTCTCTCTCTCCGTCTCGAGTCATTGTCGATGTCGCTCGATCGCACTCCTTGGTTTTCATGTTCTCATCCACCAGACGACACAAACATGCAGGAACACACACTTTGTTTTACAGTGAAGCTTCGGGTGCAGCAGCGTGGACTTACAGTAGCGGTGTGTGTGTGTGTGTGTGTGGCCATAACTAGTTGTGTAATAAAATCTTGTCAGCATGCCTTACTGAATAACTAGAAATAAAAAATATGGATATTTTTACAGCTTTTGAACAGTCCTAAAAACCCTGTATGAACACATGTAACAGAGTCATAAAGTTGACCTGACTCCACTTGTGAAACTGTTAAAATGAATGGATGTTAAAAAAAAAAAACTTACAACATCCATAAAGTCTTAATTTAGTTCATCTTGTTGTTGTACCTAATAAACTGGCAATGCACCAGATGTTATCACTCACAGCTCGCACTTTTTGCAGGTAAATAAATTTGAGATGCTGCTGATTATCGAATATTACTGTTTTACAGCCATAGCGGTCGTGTATGATCCGATCTGAAATCATCCGCTCTTGTCCAGTGGCCCTGACTTGTCTGCTACCTACAGTCTGTGGTCACACACTAACCGTCGGCCGGCTGGCCTGCTCTTCTTGTGCTCTTCATTGCTTTCTCCCTCCATAGTTTTACCATAAACCCTTGATATTCATAGTTTTCCCTCCATAACATTTATACACGTTTTTTTGTTTGTTTTCTTGAGTCCAAACACAGGCAGGGTAGTTTTAAGTCGGGAGATCAGATCAGCTGAGGGTGTAATTGTGACTGGTTGTCTACAGCTGGGATGAATTTCCCCCAGTGCTTCCACCTGCTGCATAATGTTAGATTTATTTTATAATTCAGTTCACACGTGCTGTTTAGTGTAATTCTCCACCTGCAGTCTGTAACGAGCTTGGTTCCGCACAGGCTTAAATGCGAGACTTGAATCTTGCAGTGCCCACATCCTTAAACTTCAGAGCTGGCAGAACCGGACAGTATGGGTGACTACATGGGTGTCAAGTTAAAGGATCAGCTATAGCGTCATTTGGTGGTCGGGTTGATTTCTGGTGCGTGTGAAACAATGGTGGTCATGTTTTCAGCAGTGTCTTGGCTGAAACACTGAACATCTTTTGCTGGTTTGCTGGATTCACACTGGTCACGTTGATACTCTTACTGTGTACATATGTCTGTGTGGAGTTGCTTGTGAACATAGTTGCCCCCAATAAAATGAGAACAGATCGGTTTCTCTGCACACTCAGCGACAGGACAAGACCTGAAACAAAGTACAATTCAAAGCAACCAGCTCCAAATAAATAGTACGTCCTAACCAGCTTGTCAAGTCTTCTTGCATTTCTATCCATATTGCACAAGTTTCTTTGTACTATTCTAGGCTGCAGTTTACCTTTATCGTGTGAAACCACATTTACTTTAAGTGGTTGAAAGCCACAGATGTACTGCAAACACAACACTACACTTTTTGAGTGTAGTGTTTAGATGTTAATTTCCACAAAACTGCCTCCAAACTGACGAGAAACAGTCCTGCCTTTGCACAACCTGTTGTTGACTTATGGCGAATGCTTGTTGCCTCATCTGCAGCCTGTCTCTTAGCACATCCGTGCACGTTTTGAGTCAAGAAAAGACAATTAAAAAAAAAGCCACAGCAAAGAAGTTGTTGTTTTTCTTACACTTGGTGCTGACAACGGCTGCTCTAGATGTGTAAATCTCCCTCTGCGCTTCCTCCACAGCCCATTTGTGTTTGTGTGATCGTTAAAGATGGATCCAAAGTGACAGCTGCAGAGAGAAGCCACTTCTTTCTGAGACACTGACATCAAAACTGTCAATGCATTTTTACAGACTCGGTTGCTCGATGAATTGATGAGCTAGACGTTTTCCCGTGGATGTGCTCATTATCTCCCCACTGCCAAAGTGCCATCTGAGAGTCTGAAATGTAAATTCAGTCATATTAAAGCAGCCTTTACACACGCAAGCTAACTGCGCAGCTTCGACAACAACATGCTTACTCATGATTTGATCTCAGACGCTGCCCTCTGATGGACTGTCTAATGTGTTATGGTCGTACTCATCATTGCTGCACAATCTAAACGCTTTATTCCGCTTGAGAAGAAATGAGCAAGTGTTGAAACACACAAGATCTGATGCATGTATCACAGTGGAGCTCATTTAACTCTGCAGCTGGGTGTTTCCCCTCTCTCTCTCTAACAATGCTGTACAGCTGTTCCCCTCCTCCAAACAGCTTTGCCCTCGTATCCTCTCTCGGCCCGCGCAGCTGCCTCCCTCCATTTCGAACACAATATGAATGTGGAAACACACCGTGATTCAGCTAAGGAGTGCGGGCGAGAACGGATGGGCGCTCTGGACTCTATTAACTCGATTTCCATCTCAGACAGAGGAGTTCCAGCCCTGAACTCCACTCTCCGAACCTCGCGCTAACTAAATATACAGACGACTGAGCAGAAGAGTTTCTAAGAATACAAAACCTTTTACTCTGGCAAAAAACTCATTTTAACAGCGACACGTATAATTCAGATTGTATGTTCCCTCCTGAATGTCATGTTGTTCTGATCTACACTTTGATCCAAAGCAAAAGAGGAACACACAGACACACACCAAGGGCATATACAGTTCACTGTCTTGCCTCAGGACACTTTGACACAGACTGTGAATTGAATTGTCAACCCTGTGCATGGTGGACGACCTGTTCCACCTCCTGAGCCGCAGCCATCCCCGTAATCGAATTAATCTCGAAACAGTCGACTCATCCAAGCATTTAATGGAAAATAATTCAAAGAAGATGGGAAATATGTAAAGAGCCATTTCAATTTATTACAGGTTCTGCATAAAAAAACCATAATTAAGCGTTAGCAGTGGGTCATTTGTTTCGGATCTTTAACCTCCATCAAAATACCACTGTGAAAGAGAAAACTATCCATCAGGCGTTAAGACAGGTTGCGAATAGGCCGATATTAGTCAACGTTATCTAAGTCACTTGATTCAAACAGAACGTGCACTACAGTTGTGTGGCAGGACACATTTAAAGTCACTCTATCAGGAAGTTCTCAATCCATTACAAAACCGGTATCAGTTAATGGCCCTTAATTATTGGTACAGTAGGTTCTTATCGTGTATTATGGTTTTGAAAATGAACGGCGAGCTACAACCTTTTATGAACAAAGTCTACGTGGTTGCCCACCCATCTACCCAGTCCACCGCCTGTAAAATACATCACCAACAGTCCCTCCTGCTACTGCTAGATATTGACTCATTATCAGACCAATAAAAGGGAGAAGGTCACCTACTGGCTCATAATTATGGGATGATAACTCATTATGCCACATTTAACAGTGTGATAACTGACTGTCTAACCCGAACTGTGATAAACTATTTTTGGCTTTCACTTAACAGCTCACATTCATTTTAATTTTTCTATACATTGGTTTCAAACTGTCAGGTCATTTGACTTTAGCAGGTCCCTCTTAGCATTGCCACCATATGAGGATGGGATATAAATCCTTTAAATGAAATAGAGGTCATCTCTGTCCCAGAAAACCTTGTCTCTTAAGAGCCAGTGTTCATTTATCAAAATAAAATGCGTTGTAGGTTTTCCAAAAGCCATAAAGGAGATTCCAGTTATGCTTTTGATTTGTAACTTAAAGCATTACATCCACTCAGCAATCCCCAAATTAAAATGTCACTTCTGTCTCTTTTCAGCATAACAAACACATCATTCAATGGTCACCATACTTAAAAGTTCCCTAAAAACTAGCTGTTATTTTCAGGAATGAATATTCAAGCTATTTTTACACTTTGCTCTTTATTAGGAATGAAAATATCGGTGTGCACGTGCATTCTTAAACATCAATAATTGTTAGGAGCTTGACAGAAAGATGCATCAGCCCCACACGTTGTGTTAAAGCCATCCTGTTGCTGCGGCTGCTCTTTAAACGGACTTTAAAGGCTCCATTGGGCCGGGCAAGTACAGTTCTCCTAATCACCAGGACACTGTGCCAGAATGTGTCATCCTTCCTTTGGCGTCAGAGTTGTACCAGCACAGTCTGAGAGGTGAGGCAGATTTATAGTCCCCACTGCATTCTGGATGTCAGCAAATAGAGACAAAGAAACCACTTAGCGATAATTACATAAGTGATGTCAACACATACAGGTCGGAGATCACCCTGGAGCTACAGAGCAGCAGGTAAGTGATGAACAAGTCAGCCAGATTCTCAGTTGTGTCACGTTTGCCTCAGCAGCACCCTGAAACCAGATACTGTACAGCTCCATTGCAGCAGTCATTTGTATGAGGAAATGTTACATTTCTTAAACAATCTTCATTTTTGAGTTTAATGTGCGACAGCTGAACTCTGTTTTCTTCTCTCTCTTTCTTTGTTTTGAGCTAACAGACAAACAAAGATTCAGCAGGAACAGCTGAGAGATGTATGGTGGATTCTCAGCCTTGTGACGCCTCAGCTTTCCCTGCCGGCTTAGCCTGATGGCTGAGATGTTGACAGCAGAGCGCAGTAATGAATGCCAACATCTCTGCTGGTGCATGGAGTCCTTGTAAATGTGGGTTTCGCTGTTCTTTTTACCGGTTGCAGCCAAATGACCTCAAATGTGCTGCATTGTGATTAAAAGTAATCCAGCAGCATTTTTGTTAGGATCAGAAATTCCACAAACATAAATACTTAACATTTAACACTGACAAATCCAAAGCTACATTAAGCCAGTTGCGTAGCCAACTGAGCTGACTAATTTCCCAACTTTGATTCCATAAATTAGCACATACAGTATGTAATCATCTATTTTATGTTGTTTATTATAGTTTCATCGGTTATTGTTGTAACATGGAGATGTAGGGATTGGGAGCTGAATTTATTTGAACAACAGTAAGACCCGTACTTGTAGAATAAATAAATAACTCATAAATAAAGAAAAACTCATCTTTGGCACCACCCAGTGGTATCACCCCCGAGTGCCCTCGCCAACCAGACAAGTGGCAGTTTCCATGCATGTCTGTCTAGACTCGATCTAATCAGTTCATTATTGAGTCCAAGTGGACGTTTGTGCCAGTTGTAGTAAAACTCCCTGCAGGCATTTATTAGACGCTGGGCCGATGCGATGAGGACAGATATGAGGTCACAATGAACTTTGACTGCCAAATCTAATCAGTTCATTCTTGGGTTTAAGTAGATGTTTGCGCCACATTTGGTCAGTGCATAGAGTGGTTATAATCGGCTTCACCTTTTCCAGCTGCTGTTTTTGTTCCACACCACATCTCTATAGTAACACAGACCTTTTGACTTGGATTTTTCACCCAGCTTCACCATATTTTTTCACCTTTCAAAGTATGGAAGAAAATCGGAATTAGACTTTATCAACATCAACTTTGATTCTATTTAAAATAATTTTTTTTCTTAATTAAGTACTTGTACTTTTAAGTAGATTCTGCAGCATGTACGTTGTACTTAATCTTGAGAAAGAATTTAAAGGAATTTACTTCCACATACTTCTGGAGTTTTTTTGTAGCCAAGTAGGTGCACTTTACTTTAACATTGAGTTTGTGTGCTCCTACCACCTCTGGTGATAATTCCGGTGTACACACACCTGTGCAAATATTGATTTGACTTGACTTATTTTAATTTTATTCAAATATAACAAACAGAAAAAGATGTGATATATTTTAGATACAGGCTCCAGTTCCAATGCAAAGTCAATACACAGTAATATTGACTGCAGTTGTCAGGGGCAGGAGACTGTTGCTTCAAGAGACTATAGTAAATCGTATGGTACATTGTTGGATGGATTTAGATGTGATATTTGCTAAGGAACACTCAAAATACAATAAGTAGTTTTTTTTTTCACATTGCGGGTAAAACCGTCACATGACAAGTCAGCACCCTTGAAATTCACATTCCGAGACAGAAATCTCCATGACAACATAATGTCCTCCGTACACGGTGCAAAGAACGAATATCCCAGCAGACTGCCCCTGTTAAAACGTTTGCAAATGCAGCGCTTTTACTGTGATCACAGTAAAAATGTTGACTCAGATTTGCTCATTTAAGCACGTCTTTGGGGAAGTGATGAAGAGCCTGTGGGCGCTTTTTGGTGAAGAAGTGCATCGCGGATTGATGCAAAGATGAAAAAAAAGGAGAGGGAGGGAGCTAAAACCCGAGCAAGCGTGGATGCTTTTCCAATAAAACTTACTTGAGAAAGCGAAGTAGGTGGTGGAGAGTAATGTGTATGACTCATGCTGAGAGATGAGGACAAAGAATTCAAGCAGAGAAAATTTATGGGGGAAAACTTGAGAAGGCGAGAAAGGAGGGATGAGAGGGAGAGAAGTTTATTAGTATTCTGTTGGAGGGAGGAGAGTTCGAAAGACAAGAAAGAGAAAATGATCCGATGAAGGCGGAGAAGAGGAAAGCAGCAGTCAGAGGAGGACAAAGGAGAGATGGGTGAGGAAGGAAGGAAGAAGAAGGTCAAAATGCGAAAGGAGGTGGAAAAAAGTTGGTAAAAAAAAAACACAAAAGCATAGCTGACTATTTATAGCCGTGTGTTTGTGTCTGTCATGTTGCTGTTTGTGGTGCATGCATAATTGTACAGCTGCTCGGTCGTCTGTGAAGGGATGCATGGGGACAAAAGGACATGATGAAAGAACCTTCAGAGGACACAATTGGTTTTTGTGTGCATAACAAAAAGAGGAAAACCACACACAAATGGGATTGTAACATTTGTTCGTCGGCGCTGATGAAAGAAAAACCACCCGTCGTTCAGCTTCACTGGACTGAGGTATGTTTCGCACTGTCAACAAGTGCCCTGTAAAAACCCCAAAACCCAACAGTCCGTCAGTCCATTCTGCCCTGTCTGTGGCTATGGGCTCCAAGCCTGGAAATAAAATATATTTTTTAAAGGGCTGAGTAATTTTCCAGCAGGCCTGGTCAAAGTATATAAGTTTTTAAAATTGCTAGTCAAACAGGGGAAATAGTAACTTTGTTGGGGACTATTTTCAGAGGCGGATCCATTCGCGTTTGAATCGATGCAAAAGGAAAGTCTATAAAACGGTGACGGTCGCAAATGCAAACAAATGTCCCAAATGGACTCTTTGTTTTATTATTTAAGTTTATCCTTATGTGTGCAGGGAGCTGAGAGACTTCTCTGGAGGAGGTTGCAACTCTGTGGCCCTCAAAATGTGGAATCTTGAGGACCATCCACCTTGTAAAGACAATATGCAACTTAGCGTTGCAACAGCCTTAGATCTGCTCTGCCCAGCGCCCACACTCCCTGCTCCACCATCTGCTACGCCGCATCTCGCTCTGCACAGACACTCAGGTGTTTGTCATTATCAAATTATGAAAGTTATAAACAGCAACTCCCCACAATAGAACAATTTAGAACAATTATAGCATATTTGGAGAAATTAAAATATTATTGCAGCTAAGTACTCAGTTATGGACAAAAGCTTAAAGTATGTTAAATGTTTTGAACGGCTACAAAATTCACAAAATAACATCCCTGAGTCACCTCTGTCTGCCATCTGCAGCTTTAAGGTTAGCTTTAGGATTACAGCAGCTTCTGCTTAGGAGACTGTTGGAGGATCTTCTTCAGTGGGTTTCTGAGGTTCTGTGCATGCGTGGACAACGCAGGACGGGTCAGGATGAGGTGAAGGCAGCACTGTGGCTGTCTGCGGGGTAATCCTGTCTTTGGCAGCTGGAGAGGAGGACTTACTATTTTAAAACTCACCCTGTCTGCTTACAGATGCCATCGCACACAGGGTTTTAATGCAGTGCCTTTAAGGAGAAATTGCTCAAATGTAGCCCACACAGTAGTCTGCTCCGTGCGAAATCTCATGTCCTTCAGCACAGACTTCTTCGGTCTCTTGACCAGGCCCGTTGGAAATAAGAAACATGCCACCCAGTTCAGTAGACTGACTGACTGTTTATTCTCATTTTCTCATATACTGCAGGTCGAATCCAGGTGACAGACTGACAGAAAATGAGAAAATGATACAAGTTATGTGGAAGAGAGGATGTAAAGTGATATGTTTTTGATGACCGTTGCCTTTTATGTTGGCCGACACTTAGGAAAAGTAACTGTAATGAAATTAACTCAAAAATGAGAGTTCGTCTTCAGTCTTCACACAAACACGACAGGACAACAGGGGCCAACTTCACACGTGACATCTCACCCAAACTCACTGCAGCGTTATGTCGACGTCCACACGCAGACCACACAGTCGCACACTAACGCCCACACACGGAAAGTCCAGCAGCAGCTCATATGGGCTTCACAAAGCTCACGGCAAATGTCACGACGATCGATCCCACGCCGGACCGTATCTGCTCACAGCGTTGCTCTGCCGTTTGGGTCCCTGCTGTGGTGGAAAGCCTCTGAAGCTGCAGTTACGCGCCACATCAGGCTTCTGAAACCAAAACAAACGACTCCTGAGGCTTGGGGGGGGAGGGGGTCACAGCCTCTGTGTAAGGGTTTGAAAAAGGCAAATCCTCTGTTCAGGGCTTTGATTTCTTCTCTAGCTTTTCTTTATTATACAGTGCACCCGGCGACACATCTTACTGTTGGCCCTGTTCTGTAGCATTAGTGAGGTTAGAGCTCTGACTCTGAGCTTTAATGGAAGGTTATCATTTCCACGTCAGGTGTAGGAATTGCACAGACCCCCGAATTGGAAAAGGAGTCAGTGACTAAAGTGACCTCAAGTGTACAAATCATTAAATACAGCAGACTTTACATCTTCCATAGTCATTCTCTGCACCAACACTTCAGCAGCTGAAAAAATAGAGGCAGACTGATTGACAATGAAACAATTGCTTGGTTGGTTTGACTCTGTGTTTAGGAACAATGTTCGACTTTGTTCACACAATATGGGGACAAAAAGCACTCAAATTTAAACTGAGCCACCATTTTATTAAATTGTGAGAACTATGTTCTAAACGCTTCTGTGAACGAAAACTTAGACCAATCGGGTGTAACATTGTGACCACCTTTGCAATTTAATGCAATGGAATAGGCAGCACCTCTGCCATGAATCCTACTTTTTAGAATGTTACAATTTCTCAGTTTTTAGGTTGAAACTGTCAGAAAGGTGATAATTCTGTCACGTGCTAATGATTGAGGTCAAAGTCTAATGTTTTGGCCACCATATTTAAAATGAATATGGCCAAAACATTAGAACTGCCTGCTTACCGTTGGGTTAGGCTCACCCTCCTGACCAATCAGAGATCAGATAATTCCGGGGTGGGAGCTCAGCACTATCTAGGCTTATGCTCTACAGGCTAATAAGATTCGCAGTTGAAAAAGATGCCTATGTTGCATTATTTACTCTTGACCAGTTGATTTAGTTTAATGTAATTTTTTTAGCAGCTAGTACCTGAAAGGGTGGGTGGGATGAACAGGTTTTGACTCTCATGCCACCACTGTCCTTGAGTTCCATATGGAGCTTTAGCCCCTGAGTCATTGTTTGATTTTGCATCCATTGGTTGTAATACAATGAGAATCCCATCCTAAGCTGTAAAGAAAAAAGGGGGAAAAAACGCAGAAAGAAAGCTTGAACATCACTTTTCCCATGAACACAAACCAATAAAAACCAAATCACCCCTGAAGACAGTTTAAGAGCATTTCACCTCTGCTGCACCATCTGGCACTTTGTGGCATTTGTGTCCCACCTGAAGACATCAGTTCGGTTCTCTGATGCAAAAAAACAACCTGCTGCGTCCTTCTTTTTGGGTGCGTTTGTGAAACGTGAAAGCCTCAGCAGCACCGGGAAGGGTGGGGCTCCAACCAGAATGCCACAGTGAATGAACGTCCACCCACCGTCCTGTCAGCCGGAGTTTGGAGGCGGCACCATATCCCTACCTGAACCCTTTTAGTGAGCGTGTTGTTCTTTGTGGCCAGACAGATGCTGTAACTCCTAGAATAACAATAGAATCCGAGCATTGAACATTGCATTGTCTCCCCTCCCCTGTACAGAAAAGCGAGGCAGCAGATGCTGTCGGACTGATGCTCCACATCTCATGCTAACACTGAAGCAGCTTTTGCTCACTGTAATCCCCCTTGCTGTTTATGTGAGTTAATGCATCCTCCAGTGGAAGAGATGATGGATAATATACTGATAGTCTTTTCTAAGATGGACGTGTAAACCAACCTCAGAACTGCACTGAACATTCTATACTTTCTCTCTCCACTTTCCCGAAGGAGGAGAGAACGTCAGAATCTGTCAGCGTGTGAATGAATGAATTAAAGCTTGTGTGGGGGGTTTAGCAGCCGTGAAGCTCCTCAGCTGTAACACTTACTCACTCATTTGGAAGGTGCTCATCCAGCTGTTCACAGTACGGTGGCATAGCTGAATATTTTTCTCATACTCAGTAGGAGCTTTTTATTCTGATATTCTCTTTTCTGCTTGTATAGGGTTAGTTTTGGGTGGATGCTGCATCAACATGCTCCATAAGCTGCCTCTTACTTTTCTATTTCTATTTCTCTTTTGGTGCATGGCCACTTGTATTAAGGGATTTACAATCACACACACCTTCACAAAACAATGGTTGCTACGCAAGGTGCTTATCCGAGCCACCAGGAGCAACTTCAGTGTCTTTCCCAAAGGAGGGGCCGGGGATCCACGGACCCCAGGGACCACTGACCCTGGGGTCCATGGATGGCTGCTGTACCAACTGACCTACAGCCGCATGTTTTATCCGTCTTTCTGCTGTTTTTCCTTGTTTTCTTTTACGATGTTTTCTTCATCAAGTCATAAAACAAAACAAAAATTTAAACTTTCTGGCATTTTTACTATGTTTATGCACACAGTATGGCCTTTATTACAGTATATTCATAGCTCTATTGAAGTTCTATGATTTTCTTATAATTGTTTTTAAAGTGCTTATTTACTGTATCTTACAATGGCTCTTTATACAACAGCTCGTCTAGTCAAGTGAGTGAAACTATGCTCTGATTGGCCGGCGCAAAGACGCCTTCCCGCTGGTGTGGTTAGTGGCCACAGGGACCCAAAACTGAGGTCGCGTGGAGAAAACCGATCAGACCCAATCTAGCAGCGCAAACTGAGACCAGGGCTGTTCACCTACAGCAGGCATTTAAACACGTTTAGCTCACGTCTGAGTGTGTGTAACACGGACGCCACTGTTACACGACTGTAGATCACAAAGGCTGTACAGTAATAATGTTTAAGTGCACAGAAAAAGCCACATTTTAACTAATTCTACCTAAGGATTTAGCTAATGATTACAGTCGCACACATATGGAGAAAAGTGTCCACAGGTTTTATGTTTGACTCTCTCTGTCACTGCAGAGAGCAGCGGTTACCCAGCGGAGGTGACGGGCTCAATGACGCATCAGCAGAAAAACCTGACACAGCCTGAGACAGCACAAAGCACAGGTGACACACACAGAGCTCTGGGTAAAGGTTAGCAGCATGTGAGTGGTGTGTGTGATGCTTTAACTCCCTTCATGTTGTCTGAAAGCCCATCTGTCTGCTGGTCACAACTGTCAATAAGATAAATAATATTTGTGGTCATTGAGTATTACGGTGGTCTGGTGGCTCAGTGGGTGGAACGTCATCTGTGGGATCAAGGGTAATGGGTTAAATGCAGAGAAAGGATTTCACTCTAACATGTTTATGTGCTCGATGAGAACTATAAAGCTTCTAATCTCTATTATTATCAAGACAATTTCTAATGGACTTTAAGTTGTGATATTGTTTAGCTGAAATGAATGATGTGGAACAAAAATGAAAAGGTCAGATCAGGCGACTACACCAGGATTCAGGCAAAGAAAATGCATTTTAGCAAACAGGTAGAAATGTGACTTCTTTTTTTTTTTGTTTTCACATCAGTTTATTATTAGAAATGTGTCTTTATGTTGGAGTGGTTTCAGTTTAACTGTCACCCCCTTAAAAAAGTAAGTTTATCATGAAACTACCATTTTTAAAGTATGGGAATACAAAAGTATTAAACTTAAAAATTAAACTTTTTCATCTGAATAAATAATTCAGCTTTATCACTCTTCTTGCAGCTGATAACCAACTGGGTGGATTGATTATGAATGGAAAATCCCACACAGTTCCCCTCGGTCTCCCTCAGCATCATCCGTCTCATTTTACTTACCTCCACCTCACCTGGTTTCCTGCCAGTTATCCCAGCATCCTCTCTGCGGAGCCGATTAGAGGCCCCTTCCTGTAACAGAGGACAAAACAAGGACGCCGCGCTCTCCGTCTGCCAAGAAAGCTCTCAGTTAGGCGGCCCGGCCGAGGCTGCCGCTCGATGAAGACAGATGGTTCAATCCTGCGACGAAAAGGTGGGTTAAAATGGCGGCCTGGAGGGGGGCAGCCACACGGAGGCTTCATTTAATGACATAATCATAAACTGCTGTAAGATTGTCTTGATCTGTAAGTTCCCTTTGTCTTCACACAGAGGTTGTTGTTTCATTTCTTCGTTTGGCAACTGGATAATTAAATAGACTCATCAGAAAAATGGCTTCCTACAGCAGGACGAACGTCATTTAAAGTGACCTTCAGAAATGACTTTCACCTCATTACTACCCAAGATGGATTGATTCAGCTTCATCCATGTCTTCGCTATGTCCCTCGAGGGTAAGTTTAGCCTTTTTTTTTTTTTATGCCACTGTCAAACCTGCACAGCTGTAGTCCTCCCCCGCAGTAAAACTATCACCGAAACATAAGGAGGAAGTTGTGTGTGCTGGTCAGAATTCTCCACACACGTGAAGGCTTGAAGGGAGGATTCAGGAAAGTTTTTCTACTGACGGAGCATTTTTTTACCAAGATATGTAACGTCCCCATGTCTGTCTCTTTCACTCTGATCCCATTTGGTCCAGTGTTTGGTCCAGTTTATTCAGTGACACATAATTTCCACTCTTTATTAACTCTTTCTATTTTTGCTTGTATTCTCATATCCGTGCATCGATTGATCTCCTCCTGCACCTCCTCCTATCGCTCATGTTTGTCGTCCTGTGTCCCTCTCTATCCCAGAGGTGGTGGTATCCAAGCAGTCCACTGCTTCCGCGCTCGTGTGGTTAATTTTGTCTGTCGAGTACTTAAACTCTAAAAAGGGAGTTTGTGGTGAGTGTAAAACTTTGTATATGGAATGTATAAGCTGCATATACTACATTTGGAAGTTTCTCACTAACAAGGCGTATTATGGATTTTCTGATTAAAAACTGTGATTAAAAACCATTTGTGGGGTCATTGGGGTTTGTGCAGAGCCCTGTCTTAATCGCTAGATGGCAGCAAAGCACTAAATAACAACAGTTCAGGGCGTCTCGATCCA